>NC_082639.1:123383277-123590940 GCF_028023285.1 Balaenoptera ricei
AGTGGTAACAGCACTAACGCAAACTGAATGGAGCTGCTTGAAAAGGTAAAAATTGAGCTACCATATGATGCGGCAGGGCAACTTTTGGGCCTATAAACTAAGACCACCAGAATCAGAAAGACAGAGGCAGGCAAATGTGCACTGCAGCAATACTGAAATAGCCAAGACATGGAAGCAAAAAAAGGTCCATAAACAGATGAATGGACAAAGAAGAAGTGGTATATGGACAGAATGGAATGGTAGCCTTGGGAAAAAATGAACAATGCCGTTTTCAGGACTACAGTTGAGCCTGTAAATAATCATATAACGTTAAGTAAGTAAAAAGGGTATGACAAATATCCTATGATATCATTTATACATGTTATCCTAAGATTGCTACCAATGAACATATTTCTACAGAAAAAGACACTCACAGACTTATCAAATAAACTAATGGTTAGCCAAAATGAAAGGTGGGAGGATGGGTAAATTAGGACTATGGGGTTAACATACATATACTAATGTATGTTAAATGTATATAAACATATAACAGATAAACTATATGTATTATATAATCACCAAGACCTTTAAAATATACATTTTGTAATCACATACATGGTAACAGGATCCGAAGATGAACAGACATATGCATGAATCATTGAGCAGATTCTGTACAGCCAGACAATCAAAACACTCTAATCAAATTTACTCCGATAAGAAATAGAATTTAAACTTAAAAAACAAACATAAGTAAGGAGACATAAACTTCTGGGGGCTTGTCCCAGCACATTCCGCTCTAATTTACAACCTCGGAACACGACCTACAGGAAGACTCTGTTGCACTACTAACAAGAGTTGAGAACGTAATAATGCTGCCGCCTTGTGGCTGTTTCCCACAACAGCAGCTTTAAACCCAGTGCTAATGGTTGCTTATATAGTCACAAGGACTGCAGGGCTGTAAATGACACACGCCCTCAAAAATGCCCTGGGGTAGGGAATAGGCAAGAAAATTCAACACATGAGAATTTTTTCAAGAAGTCAATCAGAGGAGGGAAGTTGTACTCACTCTTTAAAAAAAAAGGAAAAGAAAAAAAGGACATGCCTAAAGCTCAGTATAAGGAATTATTAGCCACATGCAAATTCAAAGTCAAAAAGGGTGCAGCTCACACCGGTCATGACCATCAGCAAAAAGTCTACAAACGATAAATGCTGAAGGGGTTTTAGAGAACTGTGTACTTTCTAGCTGCTGGTGGGATGTAAAGTGGTAACAGCACTAACGCAAACTGAATCGAGCTGCTTGAAGAGGTAAAAATTGAGCTACCATATGATGCGGCAGGGCACCTTTGGGCCTATAACCTAAGACCACCAGAATCGGAAAGACAGATGCAGGCAAATGTGCACTGAAACAATATTGAAATAGCCAAGACATGGAAGGAAAAAAAATGTCCATAAACAGATGAATGGACAAAGACGAAGTGGTAAATGTACCATATGGAATAGTAGCTTCGTGAAAAAATGAACAATGCCGTGTTTACAACTACAGTGGAGCCTAGAAATAATCATATAAGGTTAAGTAAGTCAAAAGGGTATGACAAATATCCTATGATATCATTTATACATGTTATCCTAAGATTGCTACCAATGAACATATTTCCACAGAAAAAGACACTCACAGACTTATCAAATAAACTAATGGTTAGCCAAAATGAAAGGTGGGAGGATGGGTAAATTAGGACTATGGGGTTAACATACATATACTAATGTATGTTAAATGTATATAAACATATAACAGATAAACTTTATGAATTATATAATCACGAATACCTTTAAAATATACATTCTGTGATCATATACATGGTAACAGGATCCAAAGATGAACAGACATATGTAGGAATCATTAAGCAGATTCTGTACAGCCAGACAATCAAAACACTCCAATCAAATTTACCCCGATAAGAAATAGAAATTATATTTAAAAAACAAACATAAGTAAGGAGACATAAACTTCTGGGGGCATGTTCAAGCACATTCCACTCTAATTTACAACCTCGGAACCCTACCTCCAGGAAGACTCTGTTGCCAAAGTCACAAGAGTTGAGAACGTAATAATGCTGCCGCCTTGTGGCTGTTTCCCACAAGAGCAACTTTAAACCCAGTGCCAATGGTTGCTTATATAGTCACAAGGACTGCAGGGCTGTAAATGACACAGGCCCTCAAAACATCCCCTGGCGTAGGGAATAGGCAAGAAAATTCAAGACATGAGAAATTTTCCAAGAAATCAATAAGAGGAGGGAAGTTGTACTCACTCTTTAAAAAAAAGGAAAAGAAAAAAAAGGACATGCGTAAAGCTCAGTATAAGGAATTATTAGCCACATGCAAATTCAAATTCAAAAAGGTTTCAGCTCACACCAGTCAGGACCATCAGCAAAAAGTCTACAAACTATAAATGCTGAAGGGGTTTTAGAGAACTGTGTACCTTCTAGCTGCTGCTGGGATTTAAAGTGGTAACAGCACTAACGCAAACTGAATGGAGCTGCTTGAAAAGGTAAAAATTGACCTATCATATGATGCGGCAGGGCACCTTTTGGGCCTATAAACTAAGACCACCAGAATCAGAAAGACAGAGGCAGGCAAATGTGCACTGCAGCAATACTGAAATAGCCAAGACATGGAAGCAAAAAAAGGTCCATAAACAGATGAATGGACAAAGAAGAAGTGGTATATGGACAGAATGGAATGGTAGCCTTGGGAAAAAATGAACAATGCCGTTTTCAGGACTACAGTTGAGCCTGTAAATATTCATATAACTTTAAGTAAGTAAAAAGGGTATGACAAATATCGTATGATATCATTTATACATGTTATCCTAAGATTGCTACCAATGAACATATTTCCACAGAAAAAGACACTCACAGACTTATCAAATAAACTAATGGTTAGCCAAAATGAAAGGTGGGAGGATGGGTAAATTAGGACTATGGGGTTAACATACATATACTAATGTATGTTAAATGTATATAAACATATAACAGATAAACTATATGTATTATATAATCACCAAGACCTTTAAAATATACATTTTGTAATCACATACATGGTAACAGGATCCGAAGATGAACAGACATATGCATGAATCATTGAGCAGATTCTGTACAGCCAGACAATCAAAACACTCTAATCAAATTTACTCCGATAAGAAATAGAATTTAAACTTAAAAAACAAACATAAGTAAGGAGACATAAACTTCTGGGGGCTTGTCCCAGCACATTCCACTCTAATTTACAACCTCGGAACACGACCTACAGGAAGACTCTGTTGCACTACTAACAAGAGTTGAGAACGTAATAATGCTGCCGCCTTGTGGCTGTTTCCCACAACAGCAGCTTTAAACCCAGTGCTAATGGTTGCTTATATAGTCACAAGGACTGCAGGGCTGTAAATGACACACGCCCTCAAAAATGCCCTGGGGTAGGGAATAGGCAAGAAAATTCAACACATGAGAATTTTTTCAAGAAGTCAATCAGAGGAGGGAAGTTGTACTCACTCTTTAAAAAAAAAGGAAAAGAAAAAAAGGACATGCCTAAAGCTCAGTATAAGGAATTATTAGCCACATGCAAATTCAAAGTCAAAAAGGGTGCAGCTCACACCGGTCATGACCATCAGCAAAAAGTCTACAAACGATAAATGCTGAAGGGGTTTTAGAGAACTGTGTACTTTCTAGCTGCTGGTGGGATGTAAAGTGGTAACGGCACTAACGCAAACTGAATCGAGCTGCTTGAAGAGGTAAAAATTGAGCTACCATATGATGCGGCAGGGCACCTTTGGGCCTATAACCTAAGACCACCAGAATCGGAAAGACAGATGCAGGCAAATGTGCACTGAAACAATATTGAAATAGCCAAGACATGGAAGCAAAAAAAGGTCCATAAACAAATGAATGGACAAAGAAGAAGTGGTATATAGACAGAATGGAATAGTAGCCTCGGGAAAAAAATGAACAATGCCGTTTTCAGGACTACAGTTGAGGCTAGAAATAATCATATAACGTTAAGTAAGTAAAAAGGGTATGACAAATATCCTGTGATATCATTTATGCATGTTATCCTAAGATTGCTACCAATGAACATATTTCCACAGAAAAAGACACTCACAGACTTATCAAATAAACTAATGGTTAGCCAAAATGAAAGGTGGGAGGATGGGTAAATTAGGACTATGGGGTTAACATACATATACTAATGTATGTTAAATGTATATAAACATATAACAGATAAACTTTATGAATTATATAATCACGAATACCTTTAAAATATACATTCTGTGATGACATACATGGTAACAGGATCCGAAGATGAACAGACATATGTAGGAATCATTAAGCAGATTCTGTACAGCCAGACAATCAAAACACTCCAATCAAATTTACCCCGATAAGAAATAGAAATTATATTTAAAAAACAAACATAAGTAAGGAGACATAAACTTCTGCGGCTTGTCCCAGCACATTCCACTCTAATTTACAACCTCGGAACCCTACCTCCAGGAAGACTCTGTTGCCAAAGTCACAAGAGTTGAGAACGTAATAATGCTGCCGCCTTGTGGCTGTTTCCCACAAGAGCAGCTTTAAACCCAGTGCCAATGGTTGCTTATATAGTCACAAGGACTGCAGGGCTGTAAATGACACAGGCCCTCAACAATGCCCTGGGGTAGGGAATAGGCAAGAAAATTCAACACATGAGAAGTTTTTCAAGAAATCAATCAGAGGAGGGAAGTTGTACTCACTCTTTAAAAAAAAAAGGAAAAGGAAAAAAAGGACATGCGTAAAGCTCAGTATAAGGAATTATTAGCCACATGCAAATTCAAATTCGAAAAGGTTTCAGCTCACACCAGTCAGGACCATCAGCAAAAAGTCTACAAACTATAAATGCTGAAGGGGTTTTAGAGAACTGTGTACCTTCTAGCTGCTGCTGGGATTTAAAGTGGTAACAGCACTAACAAAAACTGAATGGAGCTGCTTGAAAAGGTAAAAATTGAGCTACCATATGATGCAGCAGGGCAACTTTTGGGCCTATAAACTAAGACCACCAGAATCAGAAAGACAGAGGCAGGCAAATGTGCACTGCAGCAATACTGAAATAGCCAAGACATGGAAGCAAAAAAAGGTCCATAAACAGATGAATGGACAAAGATGAAGTGGTATATAGACAGAATGGAATAGTAGCCTCGGGAAAAAAATGAACAATGCCGTTTTCAGGCCTACACTTGAGCCTAGAAATAATCATATAACGTTAAGTAAGTAAAAAGGGTATGACAAATATCCTGTGATATCATTTATGCATGTTATCCTAAGATTGCTACCAATGAACATATTTCCACAGAAAAAGACACTCACAGACTTATCAAATAAACTAATGGTTAGCCAAAATGAAAGGTGGGAGGATGGGTAAATTAGGACTATGGGGTTAACATACATATACTAATGTATGTTAAATGTATATAAACATATAACAGATAAACTATATGTATTATATAATCACCAAGACCTTTAAAATATACATTTTGTAATCACATACATGGTAACAGGATCCGAAGATGAACAGACATATGCATGAATCATTGAGCAGATTCTGTACAGCCAGACAATCAAAACACTCTAATCAAATTTACTCCGATAAGAAATAGAATTTAAACTTAAAAAACAAACATAAGTAAGGAGACATAAACTTCTGGGGGCTTGTCCTAGCACATTCCGCTCTAATTTACAACCTCGGAACACGACCTACAGGAAGACTCTGTTGCACTACTAACAAGAGTTGAGAACGTAATAATGCTGCCGCCTTGTGGCTGTTTCCCACAACAGCAGCTTTAAACCCAGTGCTAATGGTTGCTTATATAGTCACAAGGACCGCAGGGCTGTAAATGACACACGCCCTCAAAAATGCCCTGGGGTAGGGAATAGGCAAGAAAATTCAACACATGAGAATTTTTTCAAGAAGTCAATCAGAGGAGGGAAGTTGTACTCACTCTTTAAAAAAAAAGGAAAAGAAAAAAAGGACATGCCTAAAGCTCAGTATAAGGAATTATTAGCCACATGCAAATTCAAAGTCAAAAAGGGTGCAGCTCACACCGGTCATGACCATCAGCAAAAAGTCTACAAACGATAAATGCTGAAGGGGTTTTAGAGAACTGTGTACTTTCTAGCTGCTGGTGGGATGTAAAGTGGTAACGGCACTAACGCAAACTGAATCGAGCTGCTTGAAGAGGTAAAAATTGAGCTACCATATGATGCGGCAGGGCACCTTTGGGCCTATAACCTAAGACCACCAGAATCGGAAAGACAGATGCAGGCAAATGTGCACTGAAACAATATTGAAATAGCCAAGACATGGAAGCAAAAAAAGGTCCATAAACAAATGAATGGACAAAGAAGAAGTGGTATATAGACAGAATGGAATAGTAGCCTCGGGAAAAAAATGAACAATGCCGTTTTCAGGACTACAGTTGAGCCTAGAAATAATCATATAACGTTAAGTAAGTAAAAAGGGTATGACAAATATCCTGTGATATCATTTATGCATGTTATCCTAAGATTGCTACCAATGAACATATTTCCACAGAAAAAGACACTCACAGACTTATCAAATAAACTAATGGTTAGCCAAAATGAAAGGTGGGAGGATGGGTAAATTAGGACTATGGGGTTAACATACATATACTAATGTATGTTAAATGTATATAAACATATAACAGATAAACTTTATGAATTATATAATCACGAATACCTTTAAAATATACATTCTGTGATGACATACATGGTAACAGGATCCGAAGATGAACAGACATATGTAGGAATCATTAAGCAGATTCTGTACAGCCAGACAATCAAAACACTCCAATCAAATTTACCCCGATAAGAAATAGAAATTATATTTAAAAAACAAACATAAGTAAGGAGACATAAACTTCTGCGGCTTGTCCCAGCACATTCCACTCTAATTTACAACCTCGGAACCCTACCTCCAGGAAGACTCTGTTGCCAAAGTCACAAGAGTTGAGAACGTAATAATGCTGCCGCCTTGTGGCTGTTTCCCACAAGAGCAGCTTTAAACCCAGTGCCAATGGTTGCTTATATAGTCACAAGGACTGCAGGGCTGTAAATGACACAGGCCCTCAACAATGCCCTGGGGTAGGGAATAGGCAAGAAAATTCAACACATGAGAAGTTTTTCAAGAAATCAATCAGAGGAGGGAAGTTGTACTCACTCTTTAAAAAAAAAAGGAAAAGGAAAAAAAGGACATGCGTAAAGCTCAGTATAAGGAATTATTAGCCACATGCAAATTCAAATTCGAAAAGGTTTCAGCTCACACCAGTCAGGACCATCAGCAAAAAGTCTACAAACTATAAATGCTGAAGGGGTTTTAGAGAACTGTGTACCTTCTAGCTGCTGCTGGGATTTAAAGTGGTAACAGCACTAACAAAAACTGAATGGAGCTGCTTGAAAAGGTAAAAATTGAGCTACCATATGATGCAGCAGGGCAACTTTTGGGCCTATAAACTAAGACCACCAGAATCAGAAAGACAGAGGCAGGCAAATGTGCACTGCAGCAATACTGAAATAGCCAAGACATGGAAGCAAAAAAAGGTCCATAAACAGATGAATGGACAAAGATGAAGTGGTATATAGACAGAATGGAATAGTAGCCTCGGGAAAAAAATGAACAATGCCGTTTTCAGGCCTACACTTGAGCCTAGAAATAATCATATAACGTTAAGTAAGTAAAAAGGGTATGACAAATATCCTGTGATATCATTTATGCATGTTATCCTAAGATTGCTACCAATGAACATATTTCCACAGAAAAAGACACTCACAGACTTATCAAATAAACTAATGGTTAGCCAAAATGAAAGGTGGGAGGATGGGTAAATTAGGACTATGGGGTTAACATACATATACTAATGTATGTTAAATGTATATAAACATATAACAGATAAACTATATGTATTATATAATCACCAAGACCTTTAAAATATACATTTTGTAATCACATACATGGTAACAGGATCCGAAGATGAACAGACATATGCATGAATCATTGAGCAGATTCTGTACAGCCAGACAATCAAAACACTCTAATCAAATTTACTCCGATAAGAAATAGAATTTAAACTTAAAAAACAAACATAAGTAAGGAGACATAAACTTCTGGGGGCTTGTCCTAGCACATTCCGCTCTAATTTACAACCTCGGAACACGACCTACAGGAAGACTCTGTTGCACTACTAACAAGAGTTGAGAACGTAATAATGCTGCCGCCTTGTGGCTGTTTCTCACAACAGCAGCTTTAAACCCAGTGCTAATGGTTGCTTATATAGTCACAAGGACTGCAGGGCTGTAAATGACACACGCCCTCAAAAATGCCCTGGGGTAGGGAATAGGCAAGAAAATTCAACACATGAGAATTTTTTCAAGAAGTCAATCAGAGGAGGGAAGTTGTACTCACTCTTTAAAAAAAAAGGAAAAGAAAAAAAGGACATGCCTAAAGCTCAGTATAAGGAATTATTAGCCACATGCAAATTCAAAGTCAAAAAGGGTGCAGCTCACACCGGTCATGACCATCAGCAAAAAGTCTACAAACGATAAATGCTGAAGGGGTTTTAGAGAACTGTGTACTTTCTAGCTGCTGGTGGGATGTAAAGTGGTAACGGCACTAACGCAAACTGAATCGAGCTGCTTGAAGAGGTAAAAATTGAGCTACCATATGATGCGGCAGGGCACCTTTGGGCCTATAACCTAAGACCACCAGAATCGGAAAGACAGATGCAGGCAAATGTGCACTGAAACAATATTGAAATAGCCAAGACATGGAAGCAAAAAAAGGTCCATAAACAAATGAATGGACAAAGAAGAAGTGGTATATAGACAGAATGGAATAGTAGCCTCGGGAAAAAAATGAACAATGCCGTTTTCAGGACTACAGTTGAGCCTAGAAATAATCATATAACGTTAAGTAAGTTAAAAGGGTATGACAAATATCCTGTGATATCATTTATGCATGTTATCCTAAGATTGCTACCAATGAACATATTTCCACAGAAAAAGACACTCACAGACTTATCAAATAAACTAATGGTTAGCCAAAATGAAAGGTGGGAGGATGGGTAAATTAGGACTATGGGGTTAACATACATATACTAATGTATGTTAAATGTATATAAACATATAACAGATAAACTTTATGAATTATATAATCACGAATACCTTTAAAATATACATTCTGTGATGACATACATGGTAACAGGATCCGAAGATGAACAGACATATGTAGGAATCATTAAGCAGATTCTGTACAGCCAGACAATCAAAACACTCCAATCAAATTTACCCCGATAAGAAATAGAAATTATATTTAAAAAACAAACATAAGTAAGGAGACATAAACTTCTGGGGGCATGTTCAAGCACATTCCACTCTAATTTACAACCTCGGAACCCTACCTCCAGGAAGACTCTGTTGCCAAAGTCACAAGAGTTGAGAACGTAATAATGCTGCCGCCTTGTGGCTGTTTCCCACAAGAGCAACTTTAAACCCAGTGCCAATGGTTGCTTATATAGTCACAAGGACTGCAGGGCTGTAAATGACACAGGCCCTCAAAACATCCCCTGGCGTAGGGAATAGGCAAGAAAATTCAAGACATGAGAAATTTTCCAAGAAATCAATAAGAGGAGGGAAGTTGTACTCACTCTTTAAAAAAAAGGAAAAGAAAAAAAAGGACATGCGTAAAGCTCAGTATAAGGAATTATTAGCCACATGCAAATTCAAATTCAAAAAGGTTTCAGCTCACACCAGTCAGGACCATCAGCAAAAAGTCTACAAACTATAAATGCTGAAGGGGTTTTAGAGAACTGTGTACCTTCTAGCTGCTGCTGGGATTTAAAGTGGTAACAGCACTAACGCAAACTGAATGGAGCTGCTTGAAAAGGTAAAAATTGACCTATCATATGATGCGGCAGGGCACCTTTTGGGCCTATAAACTAAGACCACCAGAATCAGAAAGACAGAGGCAGGCAAATGTGCACTGCAGCAATACTGAAATAGCCAAGACATGGAAGCAAAAAAAGGTCCATAAACAGATGAATGGACAAAGAAGAAGTGGTATATGGACAGAATGGAATGGTAGCCTTGGGAAAAAATGAACAATGCCGTTTTCAGGACTACAGTTGAGCCTGTAAATATTCATATAACTTTAAGTAAGTAAAAAGGGTATGACAAATATCGTATGATATCATTTATACATGTTATCCTAAGATTGCTACCAATGAACATATTTCCACAGAAAAAGACACTCACAGACTTATCAAATAAACTAATGGTTAGCCAAAATGAAAGGTGGGAGGATGGGTAAATTAGGACTATGGGGTTAACATACATATACTAATGTATGTTAAATGTATATAAACATATAACAGATAAACTATATGTATTATATAATCACCAAGACCTTTAAAATATACATTTTGTAATCACATACATGGTAACAGGATCCGAAGATGAACAGACATATGCATGAATCATTGAGCAGATTCTGTACAGCCAGACAATCAAAACACTCTAATCAAATTTACTCCGATAAGAAATAGAATTTAAACTTAAAAAACAAACATAAGTAAGGAGACATAAACTTCTGGGGGCTTGTCCCAGCACATTCCACTCTAATTTACAACCTCGGAACACGACCTACAGGAAGACTCTGTTGCACTACTAACAAGAGTTGAGAACGTAATAATGCTGCCGCCTTGTGGCTGTTTCCCACAACAGCAGCTTTAAACCCAGTGCTAATGGTTGCTTATATAGTCACAAGGACTGCAGGGCTGTAAATGACACACGCCCTCAAAAATGCCCTGGGGTAGGGAATAGGCAAGAAAATTCAACACATGAGAATTTTTTCAAGAAGTCAATCAGAGGAGGGAAGTTGTACTCACTCTTTAAAAAAAAAGGAAAAGAAAAAAAAGGACATGCCTAAAGCTCAGTATAAGGAATTATTAGCCACATGCAAATTCAGTCAAAAAGGGTGCAGCTCACACCGGTCATGACCATCAGCAAAAAGTCTACAAACGATAAATGCTGAAGGGGTTTTAGAGAACTGTGTACTTTCTAGCTGCTGGTGGGATGTAAAGTGGTAACGGCACTAACGCAAACTGAATCGAGCTGCTTGAAGAGGTAAAAATTGAGCTACCATATGATGCGGCAGGGCACCTTTGGGCCTATAACCTAAGACCACCAGAATCGGAAAGACAGATGCAGGCAAATGTGCACTGAAACAATATTGAAATAGCCAAGACATGGAAGCAAAAAAAGGTCCATAAACAAATGAATGGACAAAGAAGAAGTGGTATATAGACAGAATGGAATAGTAGCCTCGGGAAAAAAATGAACAATGCCGTTTTCAGGACTACAGTTGAGCCTAGAAATAATCATATAACGTTAAGTAAGTAAAAAGGGTATGACAAATATCCTGTGATATCATTTATGCATGTTATCCTAAGATTGCTACCAATGAACATATTTCCACAGAAAAAGACACTCACAGACTTATCAAATAAACTAATGGTTAGCCAAAATGAAAGGTGGGAGGATGGGTAAATTAGGACTATGGGGTTAACATACATATACTAATGTATGTTAAATGTATATAAACATATAACAGATAAACTTTATGAATTATATAATCACGAATACCTTTAAAATATACATTCTGTGATGACATACATGGTAACAGGATCCGAAGATGAACAGACATATGTAGGAATCATTAAGCAGATTCTGTACAGCCAGACAATCAAAACACTCCAATCAAATTTACCCCGATAAGAAATAGAAATTATATTTAAAAAACAAACATAAGTAAGGAGACATAAACTTCTGCGGCTTGTCCCAGCACATTCCACTCTAATTTACAACCTCGGAACCCTACCTCCAGGAAGACTCTGTTGCCAAAGTCACAAGAGTTGAGAACGTAATAATGCTGCCGCCTTGTGGCTGTTTCCCACAAGAGCAGCTTTAAACCCAGTGCCAATGGTTGCTTATATAGTCACAAGGACTGCAGGGCTGTAAATGACACAGGCCCTCAACAATGCCCTGGGGTAGGGAATAGGCAAGAAAATTCAACACATGAGAAGTTTTTCAAGAAATCAATCAGAGGAGGGAAGTTGTACTCACTCTTTAAAAAAAAAAGGAAAAGGAAAAAAAGGACATGCGTAAAGCTCAGTATAAGGAATTATTAGCCACATGCAAATTCAAATTCGAAAAGGTTTCAGCTCACACCAGTCAGGACCATCAGCAAAAAGTCTACAAACTATAAATGCTGAAGGGGTTTTAGAGAACTGTGTACCTTCTAGCTGCTGCTGGGATTTAAAGTGGTAACAGCACTAACAAAAACTGAATGGAGCTGCTTGAAAAGGTAAAAATTGAGCTACCATATGATGCAGCAGGGCAACTTTTGGGCCTATAAACTAAGACCACCAGAATCAGAAAGACAGAGGCAGGCAAATGTGCACTGCAGCAATACTGAAATAGCCAAGACATGGAAGCAAAAAAAGGTCCATAAACAGATGAATGGACAAAGATGAAGTGGTATATAGACAGAATGGAATAGTAGCCTCGGGAAAAAAATGAACAATGCCGTTTTCAGGACTACAGTTGAGTCTGTAAATATTCATATAACGTTAAGTAAGTAAAAAGGGTATGACAAATATCCTGTGATATCATTTATGCATGTTATCCTAAGATTGCTACCAATGAACATATTTCCACAGAAAAAGACACTCACAGACTTATCAAATAAACTAATGGTTAGCCAAAATGAAAGGTGGGAGGATGGGTAAATTAGGACTATGGGGTTAACATACATATACTAATGTATGTTAAATGTATATAAACATATAACAGATAAACTATATGTATTATATAATCACCAAGACCTTTAAAATATACATTTTGTAATCACATACATGGTAACAGGATCCGAAGATGAACAGACATATGCATGAATCATTGAGCAGATTCTGTACAGCCAGACAATCAAAACACTCTAATCAAATTTACTCCGATAAGAAATAGAATTTAAACTTAAAAAACAAACATAAGTAAGGAGACATAAACTTCTGGGGGCTTGTCCCAGCACATTCCACTCTAATTTACAACCTCGGAACACGACCTACAGGAAGACTCTGTTGCACTACTAACAAGAGTTGAGAACGTAATAATGCTGCCGCCTTGTGGCTGTTTCCCACAACAGCAGCTTTAAACCCAGTGCTAATGGTTGCTTATATAGTCACAAGGACTGCAGGGCTGTAAATGACACACGCCCTCAAAAATGCCCTGGGGTAGGGAATAGGCAAGAAAATTCAACACATGAGAATTTTTTCAAGAAGTCAATCAGAGGAGGGAAGTTGTACTCACTCTTTAAAAAAAAAGGAAAAGAAAAAAAGGACATGCCTAAAGCTCAGTATAAGGAATTATTAGCCACATGCAAATTCAAAGTCAAAAAGGGTGCAGCTCACACCGGTCATGACCATCAGCAAAAAGTCTACAAACGATAAATGCTGAAGGGGTTTTAGAGAACTGTGTACTTTCTAGCTGCTGGTGGGATGTAAAGTGGTAACGGCACTAACGCAAACTGAATCGAGCTGCTTGAAGAGGTAAAAATTGAGCTACCATATGATGCGGCAGGGCACCTTTGGGCCTATAACCTAAGACCACCAGAATCGGAAAGACAGATGCAGGCAAATGTGCACTGAAACAATATTGAAATAGCCAAGACATGGAAGCAAAAAAAGGTCCATAAACAAATGAATGGACAAAGAAGAAGTGGTATATAGACAGAATGGAATAGTAGCCTCGGGAAAAAAATGAACAATGCCGTTTTCAGGACTACAGTTGAGCCTAGAAATAATCATATAACGTTAAGTAAGTAAAAAGGGTATGACAAATATCCTGTGATATCATTTATGCATGTTATCCTAAGATTGCTACCAATGAACATATTTCCACAGAAAAAGACACTCACAGACTTATCAAATAAACTAATGGTTAGCCAAAATGAAAGGTGGGAGGATGGGTAAATTAGGACTATGGGGTTAACATACATATACTAATGTATGTTAAATGTATATAAACATATAACAGATAAACTTTATGAATTATATAATCACGAATACCTTTAAAATATACATTCTGTGATCATATACATGGTAACAGGATCCAAAGATGAACAGACATATGTAGGAATCATTAAGCAGATTCTGTACAGCCAGACAATCAAAACACTCCAATCAAATTTACCCCGATAAGAAATAGAAATTATATTTAAAAAACAAACATAAGTAAGGAGACATAAACTTCTGGGGGCATGTTCAAGCACATTCCACTCTAATTTACAACCTCGGAACCCTACCTCCAGGAAGACTCTGTTGCCAAAGTCACAAGAGTTGAGAACGTAATAATGCTGCCGCCTTGTGGCTGTTTCCCACAAGAGCAACTTTAAACCCAGTGCCAATGGTTGCTTATATAGTCACAAGGACTGCAGGGCTGTAAATGACACAGGCCCTCAAAACATCCCCTGGCGTAGGGAATAGGCAAGAAAATTCAAGACATGAGAAATTTTCCAAGAAATCAATAAGAGGAGGGAAGTTGTACTCACTCTTTAAAAAAAAGGAAAAGAAAAAAAAGGACATGCGTAAAGCTCAGTATAAGGAATTATTAGCCACATGCAAATTCAAATTCAAAAAGGTTTCAGCTCACACCAGTCAGGACCATCAGCAAAAAGTCTACAAACTATAAATGCTGAAGGGGTTTTAGAGAACTGTGTACCTTCTAGCTGCTGCTGGGATTTAAAGTGGTAACAGCACTAACGCAAACTGAATGGAGCTGCTTGAAAAGGTAAAAATTGACCTATCATATGATGCGGCAGGGCACCTTTTGGGCCTATAAACTAAGACCACCAGAATCAGAAAGACAGAGGCAGGCAAATGTGCACTGCAGCAATACTGAAATAGCCAAGACATGGAAGCAAAAAAAGGTCCATAAACAGATGAATGGACAAAGAAGAAGTGGTATATGGACAGAATGGAATGGTAGCCTTGGGAAAAAATGAACAATGCCGTTTTCAGGACTACAGTTGAGCCTGTAAATATTCATATAACTTTAAGTAAGTAAAAAGGGTATGACAAATATCGTATGATATCATTTATACATGTTATCCTAAGATTGCTACCAATGAACATATTTCCACAGAAAAAGACACTCACAGACTTATCAAATAAACTAATGGTTAGCCAAAATGAAAGGTGGGAGGATGGGTAAATTAGGACTATGGGGTTAACATACATATACTAATGTATGTTAAATGTATATAAACATATAACAGATAAACTATATGTATTATATAATCACCAAGACCTTTAAAATATACATTTTGTAATCACATACATGGTAACAGGATCCGAAGATGAACAGACATATGCATGAATCATTGAGCAGATTCTGTACAGCCAGACAATCAAAACACTCTAATCAAATTTACTCCGATAAGAAATAGAATTTAAACTTAAAAAACAAACATAAGTAAGGAGACATAAACTTCTGGGGGCTTGTCCCAGCACATTCCACTCTAATTTACAACCTCGGAACACGACCTACAGGAAGACTCTGTTGCACTACTAACAAGAGTTGAGAACGTAATAATGCTGCCGCCTTGTGGCTGTTTCCCACAACAGCAGCTTTAAACCCAGTGCTAATGGTTGCTTATATAGTCACAAGGACTGCAGGGCTGTAAATGACACACGCCCTCAAAAATGCCCTGGGGTAGGGAATAGGCAAGAAAATTCAACACATGAGAATTTTTTCAAGAAGTCAATCAGAGGAGGGAAGTTGTACTCACTCTTTAAAAAAAAAGGAAAAGAAAAAAAGGACATGCCTAAAGCTCAGTATAAGGAATTATTAGCCACATGCAAATTCAAAGTCAAAAAGGGTGCAGCTCACACCGGTCATGACCATCAGCAAAAAGTCTACAAACGATAAATGCTGAAGGGGTTTTAGAGAACTGTGTACTTTCTAGCTGCTGGTGGGATGTAAAGTGGTAACGGCACTAACGCAAACTGAATCGAGCTGCTTGAAGAGGTAAAAATTGAGCTACCATATGATGCGGCAGGGCACCTTTGGGCCTATAACCTAAGACCACCAGAATCGGAAAGACAGATGCAGGCAAATGTGCACTGAAACAATATTGAAATAGCCAAGACATGGAAGCAAAAAAAGGTCCATAAACAAATGAATGGACAAAGAAGAAGTGGTATATAGACAGAATGGAATAGTAGCCTCGGGAAAAAAATGAACAATGCCGTTTTCAGGACTACAGTTGAGCCTAGAAATAATCATATAACGTTAAGTAAGTAAAAAGGGTATGACAAATATCCTGTGATATCATTTATGCATGTTATCCTAAGATTGCTACCAATGAACATATTTCCACAGAAAAAGACACTCACAGACTTATCAAATAAACTAATGGTTAGCCAAAATGAAAGGTGGGAGGATGGGTAAATTAGGACTATGGGGTTAACATACATATACTAATGTATGTTAAATGTATATAAACATATAACAGATAAACTTTATGAATTATATAATCACGAATACCTTTAAAATATACATTCTGTGATGACATACATGGTAACAGGATCCGAAGATGAACAGACATATGTAGGAATCATTAAGCAGATTCTGTACAGCCAGACAATCAAAACACTCCAATCAAATTTACCCCGATAAGAAATAGAAATTATATTTAAAAAACAAACATAAGTAAGGAGACATAAACTTCTGCGGCTTGTCCCAGCACATTCCACTCTAATTTACAACCTCGGAACCCTACCTCCAGGAAGACTCTGTTGCCAAAGTCACAAGAGTTGAGAACGTAATAATGCTGCCGCCTTGTGGCTGTTTCCCACAAGAGCAGCTTTAAACCCAGTGCCAATGGTTGCTTATATAGTCACAAGGACTGCAGGGCTGTAAATGACACAGGCCCTCAACAATGCCCTGGGGTAGGGAATAGGCAAGAAAATTCAACACATGAGAAGTTTTTCAAGAAATCAATCAGAGGAGGGAAGTTGTACTCACTCTTTAAAAAAAAAAGGAAAAGGAAAAAAAGGACATGCGTAAAGCTCAGTATAAGGAATTATTAGCCACATGCAAATTCAAATTCGAAAAGGTTTCAGCTCACACCAGTCAGGACCATCAGCAAAAAGTCTACAAACTATAAATGCTGAAGGGGTTTTAGAGAACTGTGTACCTTCTAGCTGCTGCTGGGATTTAAAGTGGTAACAGCACTAACGCAAACTGAATGGAGCTGCTTGAAAAGGTAAAAATTGACCTATCATATGATGCGGCAGGGCACCTTTTGGGCCTATAAACTAAGACCACCAGAATCAGAAAGACAGAGGCAGGCAAATGTGCACTGCAGCAATACTGAAATAGCCAAGACATGGAAGCAAAAAAAGGTCCATAAACAGATGAATGGACAAAGAAGAAGTGGTATATGGACAGAATGGAATGGTAGCCTTGGGAAAAAATGAACAATGCCGTTTTCAGGACTACAGTTGAGCCTGTAAATATTCATATAACTTTAAGTAAGTAAAAAGGGTATGACAAATATCCTGTGATATCATTTATGCATGTTATCCTAAGATTGCTACCAATGAACATATTTCCACAGAAAAAGACACTCACAGACTTATCAAATAAACTAATGGTTAGCCAAAATGAAAGGTGGGAGGATGGGTAAATTAGGACTATGGGGTTAACATACATATACTAATGTATGTTAAATGTATATAAACATATAACAGATAAACTATATGTATTATATAATCACCAAGACCTTTAAAATATACATTTTGTAATCACATACATGGTAACAGGATCCGAAGATGAACAGACATATGCATGAATCATTGAGCAGATTCTGTACAGCCAGACAATCAAAACACTCTAATCAAATTTACTCCGATAAGAAATAGAATTTAAACTTAAAAAACAAACATAAGTAAGGAGACATAAACTTCTGGGGGCTTGTCCCAGCACATTCCACTCTAATTTACAACCTCGGAACACGACCTACAGGAAGACTCTGTTGCACTACTAACAAGAGTTGAGAACGTAATAATGCTGCCGCCTTGTGGCTGTTTCCCACAACAGCAGCTTTAAACCCAGTGCTAATGGTTGCTTATATAGTCACAAGGACTGCAGGGCTGTAAATGACACACGCCCTCAAAAATGCCCTGGGGTAGGGAATAGGCAAGAAAATTCAACACATGAGAATTTTTTCAAGAAGTCAATCAGAGGAGGGAAGTTGTACTCACTCTTTAAAAAAAAAGGAAAAGAAAAAAAGGACATGCCTAAAGCTCAGTATAAGGAATTATTAGCCACATGCAAATTCAAAGTCAAAAAGGGTGCAGCTCACACCGGTCATGACCATCAGCAAAAAGTCTACAAACGATAAATGCTGAAGGGGTTTTAGAGAACTGTGTACTTTCTAGCTGCTGGTGGGATGTAAAGTGGTAACGGCACTAACGCAAACTGAATCGAGCTGCTTGAAGAGGTAAAAATTGAGCTACCATATGATGCGGCAGGGCACCTTTGGGCCTATAACCTAAGACCACCAGAATCGGAAAGACAGATGCAGGCAAATGTGCACTGAAACAATATTGAAATAGCCAAGACATGGAAGCAAAAAAAGGTCCATAAACAAATGAATGGACAAAGAAGAAGTGGTATATAGACAGAATGGAATAGTAGCCTCGGGAAAAAAATGAACAATGCCGTTTTCAGGACTACAGTTGAGCCTAGAAATAATCATATAACGTTAAGTAAGTAAAAAGGGTATGACAAATATCCTGTGATATCATTTATGCATGTTATCCTAAGATTGCTACCAATGAACATATTTCCACAGAAAAAGACACTCACAGACTTATCAAATAAACTAATGGTTAGCCAAAATGAAAGGTGGGAGGATGGGTAAATTAGGACTATGGGGTTAACATACATATACTAATGTATGTTAAATGTATATAAACATATAACAGATAAACTTTATGAATTATATAATCACGAATACCTTTAAAATATACATTCTGTGATCATATACATGGTAACAGGATCCAAAGATGAACAGACATATGTAGGAATCATTAAGCAGATTCTGTACAGCCAGACAATCAAAACACTCCAATCAAATTTACCCCGATAAGAAATAGAAATTATATTTAAAAAACAAACATAAGTAAGGAGACATAAACTTCTGGGGGCATGTTCAAGCACATTCCACTCTAATTTACAACCTCGGAACCCTACCTCCAGGAAGACTCTGTTGCCAAAGTCACAAGAGTTGAGAACGTAATAATGCTGCCGCCTTGTGGCTGTTTCCCACAAGAGCAACTTTAAACCCAGTGCCAATGGTTGCTTATATAGTCACAAGGACTGCAGGGCTGTAAATGACACAGGCCCTCAAAACATCCCCTGGCGTAGGGAATAGGCAAGAAAATTCAAGACATGAGAAATTTTCCAAGAAATCAATAAGAGGAGGGAAGTTGTACTCACTCTTTAAAAAAAAGGAAAAGAAAAAAAAGGACATGCGTAAAGCTCAGTATAAGGAATTATTAGCCACATGCAAATTCAAATTCAAAAAGGTTTCAGCTCACACCAGTCAGGACCATCAGCAAAAAGTCTACAAACTATAAATGCTGAAGGGGTTTTAGAGAACTGTGTACCTTCTAGCTGCTGCTGGGATTTAAAGTGGTAACAGCACTAACGCAAACTGAATGGAGCTGCTTGAAAAGGTAAAAATTGACCTATCATATGATGCGGCAGGGCACCTTTTGGGCCTATAAACTAAGACCACCAGAATCAGAAAGACAGAGGCAGGCAAATGTGCACTGCAGCAATACTGAAATAGCCAAGACATGGAAGCAAAAAAAGGTCCATAAACAGATGAATGGACAAAGAAGAAGTGGTATATGGACAGAATGGAATGGTAGCCTTGGGAAAAAATGAACAATGCCGTTTTCAGGACTACAGTTGAGCCTGTAAATATTCATATAACTTTAAGTAAGTAAAAAGGGTATGACAAATATCGTATGATATCATTTATACATGTTATCCTAAGATTGCTACCAATGAACATATTTCCACAGAAAAAGACACTCACAGACTTATCAAATAAACTAATGGTTAGCCAAAATGAAAGGTGGGAGGATGGGTAAATTAGGACTATGGGGTTAACATACATATACTAATGTATGTTAAATGTATATAAACATATAACAGATAAACTATATGTATTATATAATCACCAAGACCTTTAAAATATACATTTTGTAATCACATACATGGTAACAGGATCCGAAGATGAACAGACATATGCATGAATCATTGAGCAGATTCTGTACAGCCAGACAATCAAAACACTCTAATCAAATTTACTCCGATAAGAAATAGAATTTAAACTTAAAAAACAAACATAAGTAAGGAGACATAAACTTCTGGGGGCTTGTCCCAGCACATTCCACTCTAATTTACAACCTCGGAACACGACCTACAGGAAGACTCTGTTGCACTACTAACAAGAGTTGAGAACGTAATAATGCTGCCGCCTTGTGGCTGTTTCCCACAACAGCAGCTTTAAACCCAGTGCTAATGGTTGCTTATATAGTCACAAGGACTGCAGGGCTGTAAATGACACACGCCCTCAAAAATGCCCTGGGGTAGGGAATAGGCAAGAAAATTCAACACATGAGAATTTTTTCAAGAAGTCAATCAGAGGAGGGAAGTTGTACTCACTCTTTAAAAAAAAAGGAAAAGAAAAAAAGGACATGCCTAAAGCTCAGTATAAGGAATTATTAGCCACATGCAAATTCAGTCAAAAAGGGTGCAGCTCACACCGGTCATGACCATCAGCAAAAAGTCTACAAACGATAAATGCTGAAGGGGTTTTAGAGAACTGTGTACTTTCTAGCTGCTGGTGGGATGTAAAGTGGTAACGGCACTAACGCAAACTGAATCGAGCTGCTTGAAGAGGTAAAAATTGAGCTACCATATGATGCGGCAGGGCACCTTTGGGCCTATAACCTAAGACCACCAGAATCGGAAAGACAGATGCAGGCAAATGTGCACTGAAACAATATTGAAATAGCCAAGACATGGAAGCAAAAAAAGGTCCATAAACAAATGAATGGACAAAGAAGAAGTGGTATATAGACAGAATGGAATAGTAGCCTCGGGAAAAAAATGAACAATGCCGTTTTCAGGACTACAGTTGAGCCTAGAAATAATCATATAACGTTAAGTAAGTAAAAAGGGTATGACAAATATCCTGTGATATCATTTATGCATGTTATCCTAAGATTGCTACCAATGAACATATTTCCACAGAAAAAGACACTCACAGACTTATCAAATAAACTAATGGTTAGCCAAAATGAAAGGTGGGAGGATGGGTAAATTAGGACTATGGGGTTAACATACATATACTAATGTATGTTAAATGTATATAAACATATAACAGATAAACTTTATGAATTATATAATCACGAATACCTTTAAAATATACATTCTGTGATGACATACATGGTAACAGGATCCGAAGATGAACAGACATATGTAGGAATCATTAAGCAGATTCTGTACAGCCAGACAATCAAAACACTCCAATCAAATTTACCCCGATAAGAAATAGAAATTATATTTAAAAAACAAACATAAGTAAGGAGACATAAACTTCTGCGGCTTGTCCCAGCACATTCCACTCTAATTTACAACCTCGGAACCCTACCTCCAGGAAGACTCTGTTGCCAAAGTCACAAGAGTTGAGAACGTAATAATGCTGCCGCCTTGTGGCTGTTTCCCACAAGAGCAGCTTTAAACCCAGTGCCAATGGTTGCTTATATAGTCACAAGGACTGCAGGGCTGTAAATGACACAGGCCCTCAACAATGCCCTGGGGTAGGGAATAGGCAAGAAAATTCAACACATGAGAAGTTTTTCAAGAAATCAATCAGAGGAGGGAAGTTGTACTCACTCTTTAAAAAAAAAAGGAAAAGGAAAAAAAGGACATGCGTAAAGCTCAGTATAAGGAATTATTAGCCACATGCAAATTCAAATTCGAAAAGGTTTCAGCTCACACCAGTCAGGACCATCAGCAAAAAGTCTACAAACTATAAATGCTGAAGGGGTTTTAGAGAACTGTGTACCTTCTAGCTGCTGCTGGGATTTAAAGTGGTAACAGCACTAACGCAAACTGAATGGAGCTGCTTGAAAAGGTAAAAATTGACCTATCATATGATGCGGCAGGGCACCTTTTGGGCCTATAAACTAAGACCACCAGAATCAGAAAGACAGAGGCAGGCAAATGTGCACTGCAGCAATACTGAAATAGCCAAGACATGGAAGCAAAAAAAGGTCCATAAACAGATGAATGGACAAAGAAGAAGTGGTATATGGACAGAATGGAATGGTAGCCTTGGGAAAAAATGAACAATGCCGTTTTCAGGACTACAGTTGAGCCTGTAAATATTCATATAACTTTAAGTAAGTAAAAAGGGTATGACAAATATCCTGTGATATCATTTATGCATGTTATCCTAAGATTGCTACCAATGAACATATTTCCACAGAAAAAGACACTCACAGACTTATCAAATAAACTAATGGTTAGCCAAAATGAAAGGTGGGAGGATGGGTAAATTAGGACTATGGGGTTAACATACATATACTAATGTATGTTAAATGTATATAAACATATAACAGATAAACTATATGTATTATATAATCACCAAGACCTTTAAAATATACATTTTGTAATCACATACATGGTAACAGGATCCGAAGATGAACAGACATATGCATGAATCATTGAGCAGATTCTGTACAGCCAGACAATCAAAACACTCTAATCAAATTTACTCCGATAAGAAATAGAATTTAAACTTAAAAAACAAACATAAGTAAGGAGACATAAACTTCTGGGGGCTTGTCCCAGCACATTCCACTCTAATTTACAACCTCGGAACACGACCTACAGGAAGACTCTGTTGCACTACTAACAAGAGTTGAGAACGTAATAATGCTGCCGCCTTGTGGCTGTTTCCCACAACAGCAGCTTTAAACCCAGTGCTAATGGTTGCTTATATAGTCACAAGGACTGCAGGGCTGTAAATGACACACGCCCTCAAAAATGCCCTGGGGTAGGGAATAGGCAAGAAAATTCAACACATGAGAATTTTTTCAAGAAGTCAATCAGAGGAGGGAAGTTGTACTCACTCTTTAAAAAAAAAGGAAAAGAAAAAAAGGACATGCCTAAAGCTCAGTATAAGGAATTATTAGCCACATGCAAATTCAAAGTCAAAAAGGGTGCAGCTCACACCGGTCATGACCATCAGCAAAAAGTCTACAAACGATAAATGCTGAAGGGGTTTTAGAGAACTGTGTACTTTCTAGCTGCTGGTGGGATGTAAAGTGGTAACGGCACTAACGCAAACTGAATCGAGCTGCTTGAAGAGGTAAAAATTGAGCTACCATATGATGCGGCAGGGCACCTTTGGGCCTATAACCTAAGACCACCAGAATCGGAAAGACAGATGCAGGCAAATGTGCACTGAAACAATATTGAAATAGCCAAGACATGGAAGCAAAAAAAGGTCCATAAACAAATGAATGGACAAAGAAGAAGTGGTATATAGACAGAATGGAATAGTAGCCTCGGGAAAAAAATGAACAATGCCGTTTTCAGGACTACAGTTGAGCCTAGAAATAATCATATAACGTTAAGTAAGTAAAAAGGGTATGACAAATATCCTGTGATATCATTTATGCATGTTATCCTAAGATTGCTACCAATGAACATATTTCCACAGAAAAAGACACTCACAGACTTATCAAATAAACTAATGGTTAGCCAAAATGAAAGGTGGGAGGATGGGTAAATTAGGACTATGGGGTTAACATACATATACTAATGTATGTTAAATGTATATAAACATATAACAGATAAACTTTATGAATTATATAATCACGAATACCTTTAAAATATACATTCTGTGATCATATACATGGTAACAGGATCCAAAGATGAACAGACATATGTAGGAATCATTAAGCAGATTCTGTACAGCCAGACAATCAAAACACTCCAATCAAATTTACCCCGATAAGAAATAGAAATTATATTTAAAAAACAAACATAAGTAAGGAGACATAAACTTCTGGGGGCATGTTCAAGCACATTCCACTCTAATTTACAACCTCGGAACCCTACCTCCAGGAAGACTCTGTTGCCAAAGTCACAAGAGTTGAGAACGTAATAATGCTGCCGCCTTGTGGCTGTTTCCCACAAGAGCAACTTTAAACCCAGTGCCAATGGTTGCTTATATAGTCACAAGGACTGCAGGGCTGTAAATGACACAGGCCCTCAAAACATCCCCTGGCGTAGGGAATAGGCAAGAAAATTCAAGACATGAGAAATTTTCCAAGAAATCAATAAGAGGAGGGAAGTTGTACTCACTCTTTAAAAAAAAGGAAAAGAAAAAAAGGACATGCGTAAAGCTCAGTATAAGGAATTATTAGCCACATGCAAATTCAAATTCAAAAAGGTTTCAGCTCACACCAGTCAGGACCATCAGCAAAAAGTCTACAAACTATAAATGCTGAAGGGGTTTTAGAGAACTGTGTACCTTCTAGCTGCTGCTGGGATTTAAAGTGGTAACAGCACTAACGCAAACTGAATGGAGCTGCTTGAAAAGGTAAAAATTGACCTATCATATGATGCGGCAGGGCACCTTTTGGGCCTATAAACTAAGACCACCAGAATCAGAAAGACAGAGGCAGGCAAATGTGCACTGCAGCAATACTGAAATAGCCAAGACATGGAAGCAAAAAAAGGTCCATAAACAGATGAATGGACAAAGAAGAAGTGGTATATGGACAGAATGGAATGGTAGCCTTGGGAAAAAATGAACAATGCCGTTTTCAGGACTACAGTTGAGCCTGTAAATATTCATATAACTTTAAGTAAGTAAAAAGGGTATGACAAATATCCTATGATATCATTTATACATGTTATCCTAAGATTGCTACCAATGAACATATTTCCACAGAAAAAGACACTCACAGACTTATCAAATAAACTAATGGTTAGCCAAAATGAAAGGTGGGAGGATGGGTAAATTAGGACTATGGGGTTAACATACATATACTAATGTATGTTAAATGTATATAAACATATAACAGATAAACTTTATGAATTATATAATCACGAATACCTTTAAAATATACATTCTGTGATCATATACATGGTAACAGGATCCAAAGATGAACAGACATATGTAGGAATCATTAAGCAGATTCTGTACAGCCAGACAATCAAAACACTCCAATCAAATTTACCCCGATAAGAAATAGAAATTATATTTAAAAAACAAACATAAGTAAGGAGACATAAACTTCTGGGGGCATGTTCAAGCACATTCCACTCTAATTTACAACCTCGGAACCCTACCTCCAGGAAGACTCTGTTGCCAAAGTCACAAGAGTTGAGAACGTAATAATGCTGCCGCCTTGTGGCTGTTTCCCACAAGAGCAACTTTAAACCCAGTGCCAATGGTTGCTTATATAGTCACAAGGACTGCAGGGCTGTAAATGACACAGGCCCTCAAAACATCCCCTGGCGTAGGAATAGGCAAGAAAATTCAAGACATGAGAAATTTTCCAAGAAATCAATAAGAGGAGGGAAGTTGTACTCACTCTTTAAAAAAAAGGAAAAGAAAAAAAAGGACATGCGTAAAGCTCAGTATAAGGAATTATTAGCCACATGCAAATTCAAATTCAAAAAGGTTTCAGCTCACACCAGTCAGGACCATCAGCAAAAAGTCTACAAACTATAAATGCTGAAGGGGTTTTAGAGAACTGTGTACCTTCTAGCTGCTGCTGGGATTTAAAGTGGTAACAGCACTAACGCAAACTGAATGGAGCTGCTTGAAAAGGTAAAAATTGACCTATCATATGATGCGGCAGGGCACCTTTTGGGCCTATAAACTAAGACCACCAGAATCAGAAAGACAGAGGCAGGCAAATGTGCACTGCAGCAATACTGAAATAGCCAAGACATGGAAGCAAAAAAAGGTCCATAAACAGATGAATGGACAAAGAAGAAGTGGTATATGGACAGAATGGAATGGTAGCCTTGGGAAAAAATGAACAATGCCGTTTTCAGGACTACAGTTGAGCCTGTAAATATTCATATAACTTTAAGTAAGTAAAAAGGGTATGACAAATATCGTATGATATCATTTATACATGTTATCCTAAGATTGCTACCAATGAACATATTTCCACAGAAAAAGACACTCACAGACTTATCAAATAAACTAATGGTTAGCCAAAATGAAAGGTGGGAGGATGGGTAAATTAGGACTATGGGGTTAACATACATATACTAATGTATGTTAAATGTATATAAACATATAACAGATAAACTATATGTATTATATAATCACCAAGACCTTTAAAATATACATTTTGTAATCACATACATGGTAACAGGATCCGAAGATGAACAGACATATGCATGAATCATTGAGCAGATTCTGTACAGCCAGACAATCAAAACACTCTAATCAAATTTACTCCGATAAGAAATAGAATTTAAACTTAAAAAACAAACATAAGTAAGGAGACATAAACTTCTGGGGGCTTGTCCCAGCACATTCCACTCTAATTTACAACCTCGGAACACGACCTACAGGAAGACTCTGTTGCACTACTAACAAGAGTTGAGAACGTAATAATGCTGCCGCCTTGTGGCTGTTTCCCACAACAGCAGCTTTAAACCCAGTGCTAATGGTTGCTTATATAGTCACAAGGACTGCAGGGCTGTAAATGACACACGCCCTCAAAAATGCCCTGGGGTAGGGAATAGGCAAGAAAATTCAACACATGAGAATTTTTTCAAGAAGTCAATCAGAGGAGGGAAGTTGTACTCACTCTTTAAAAAAAAAGGAAAAGAAAAAAAGGACATGCCTAAAGCTCAGTATAAGGAATTATTAGCCACATGCAAATTCAGTCAAAAAGGGTGCAGCTCACACCGGTCATGACCATCAGCAAAAAGTCTACAAACGATAAATGCTGAAGGGGTTTTAGAGAACTGTGTACTTTCTAGCTGCTGGTGGGATGTAAAGTGGTAACGGCACTAACGCAAACTGAATCGAGCTGCTTGAAGAGGTAAAAATTGAGCTACCATATGATGCGGCAGGGCACCTTTGGGCCTATAACCTAAGACCACCAGAATCGGAAAGACAGATGCAGGCAAATGTGCACTGAAACAATATTGAAATAGCCAAGACATGGAAGCAAAAAAAGGTCCATAAACAAATGAATGGACAAAGAAGAAGTGGTATATAGACAGAATGGAATAGTAGCCTCGGGAAAAAAATGAACAATGCCGTTTTCAGGACTACAGTTGAGCCTAGAAATAATCATATAACGTTAAGTAAGTAAAAAGGGTATGACAAATATCCTGTGATATCATTTATGCATGTTATCCTAAGATTGCTACCAATGAACATATTTCCACAGAAAAAGACACTCACAGACTTATCAAATAAACTAATGGTTAGCCAAAATGAAAGGTGGGAGGATGGGTAAATTAGGACTATGGGGTTAACATACATATACTAATGTATGTTAAATGTATATAAACATATAACAGATAAACTTTATGAATTATATAATCACGAATACCTTTAAAATATACATTCTGTGATGACATACATGGTAACAGGATCCGAAGATGAACAGACATATGTAGGAATCATTAAGCAGATTCTGTACAGCCAGACAATCAAAACACTCCAATCAAATTTACCCCGATAAGAAATAGAAATTATATTTAAAAAACAAACATAAGTAAGGAGACATAAACTTCTGCGGCTTGTCCCAGCACATTCCACTCTAATTTACAACCTCGGAACCCTACCTCCAGGAAGACTCTGTTGCCAAAGTCACAAGAGTTGAGAACGTAATAATGCTGCCGCCTTGTGGCTGTTTCCCACAAGAGCAGCTTTAAACCCAGTGCCAATGGTTGCTTATATAGTCACAAGGACTGCAGGGCTGTAAATGACACAGGCCCTCAACAATGCCCTGGGGTAGGGAATAGGCAAGAAAATTCAACACATGAGAAGTTTTTCAAGAAATCAATCAGAGGAGGGAAGTTGTACTCACTCTTTAAAAAAAAAAGGAAAAGGAAAAAAAGGACATGCGTAAAGCTCAGTATAAGGAATTATTAGCCACATGCAAATTCAAATTCGAAAAGGTTTCAGCTCACACCAGTCAGGACCATCAGCAAAAAGTCTACAAACTATAAATGCTGAAGGGGTTTTAGAGAACTGTGTACCTTCTAGCTGCTGCTGGGATTTAAAGTGGTAACAGCACTAACGCAAACTGAATGGAGCTGCTTGAAAAGGTAAAAATTGACCTATCATATGATGCGGCAGGGCACCTTTTGGGCCTATAAACTAAGACCACCAGAATCAGAAAGACAGAGGCAGGCAAATGTGCACTGCAGCAATACTGAAATAGCCAAGACATGGAAGCAAAAAAAGGTCCATAAACAGATGAATGGACAAAGAAGAAGTGGTATATGGACAGAATGGAATGGTAGCCTTGGGAAAAAATGAACAATGCCGTTTTCAGGACTACAGTTGAGCCTGTAAATATTCATATAACTTTAAGTAAGTAAAAAGGGTATGACAAATATCCTGTGATATCATTTATGCATGTTATCCTAAGATTGCTACCAATGAACATATTTCCACAGAAAAAGACACTCACAGACTTATCAAATAAACTAATGGTTAGCCAAAATGAAAGGTGGGAGGATGGGTAAATTAGGACTATGGGGTTAACATACATATACTAATGTATGTTAAATGTATATAAACATATAACAGATAAACTATATGTATTATATAATCACCAAGACCTTTAAAATATACATTTTGTAATCACATACATGGTAACAGGATCCGAAGATGAACAGACATATGCATGAATCATTGAGCAGATTCTGTACAGCCAGACAATCAAAACACTCTAATCAAATTTACTCCGATAAGAAATAGAATTTAAACTTAAAAAACAAACATAAGTAAGGAGACATAAACTTCTGGGGGCTTGTCCCAGCACATTCCACTCTAATTTACAACCTCGGAACACGACCTACAGGAAGACTCTGTTGCACTACTAACAAGAGTTGAGAACGTAATAATGCTGCCGCCTTGTGGCTGTTTCCCACAACAGCAGCTTTAAACCCAGTGCTAATGGTTGCTTATATAGTCACAAGGACTGCAGGGCTGTAAATGACACACGCCCTCAAAAATGCCCTGGGGTAGGGAATAGGCAAGAAAATTCAACACATGAGAATTTTTTCAAGAAGTCAATCAGAGGAGGGAAGTTGTACTCACTCTTTAAAAAAAAAGGAAAAGAAAAAAAGGACATGCCTAAAGCTCAGTATAAGGAATTATTAGCCACATGCAAATTCAAAGTCAAAAAGGGTGCAGCTCACACCGGTCATGACCATCAGCAAAAAGTCTACAAACGATAAATGCTGAAGGGGTTTTAGAGAACTGTGTACTTTCTAGCTGCTGGTGGGATGTAAAGTGGTAACGGCACTAACGCAAACTGAATCGAGCTGCTTGAAGAGGTAAAAATTGAGCTACCATATGATGCGGCAGGGCACCTTTGGGCCTATAACCTAAGACCACCAGAATCGGAAAGACAGATGCAGGCAAATGTGCACTGAAACAATATTGAAATAGCCAAGACATGGAAGCAAAAAAAGGTCCATAAACAAATGAATGGACAAAGAAGAAGTGGTATATAGACAGAATGGAATAGTAGCCTCGGGAAAAAAATGAACAATGCCGTTTTCAGGACTACAGTTGAGCCTAGAAATAATCATATAACGTTAAGTAAGTAAAAAGGGTATGACAAATATCCTGTGATATCATTTATGCATGTTATCCTAAGATTGCTACCAATGAACATATTTCCACAGAAAAAGACACTCACAGACTTATCAAATAAACTAATGGTTAGCCAAAATGAAAGGTGGGAGGATGGGTAAATTAGGACTATGGGGTTAACATACATATACTAATGTATGTTAAATGTATATAAACATATAACAGATAAACTTTATGAATTATATAATCACGAATACCTTTAAAATATACATTCTGTGATCATATACATGGTAACAGGATCCAAAGATGAACAGACATATGTAGGAATCATTAAGCAGATTCTGTACAGCCAGACAATCAAAACACTCCAATCAAATTTACCCCGATAAGAAATAGAAATTATATTTAAAAAACAAACATAAGTAAGGAGACATAAACTTCTGGGGGCATGTTCAAGCACATTCCACTCTAATTTACAACCTCGGAACCCTACCTCCAGGAAGACTCTGTTGCCAAAGTCACAAGAGTTGAGAACGTAATAATGCTGCCGCCTTGTGGCTGTTTCCCACAAGAGCAACTTTAAACCCAGTGCCAATGGTTGCTTATATAGTCACAAGGACTGCAGGGCTGTAAATGACACAGGCCCTCAAAACATCCCCTGGCGTAGGGAATAGGCAAGAAAATTCAAGACATGAGAAATTTTCCAAGAAATCAATAAGAGGAGGGAAGTTGTACTCACTCTTTAAAAAAAAGGAAAAGAAAAAAAGGACATGCGTAAAGCTCAGTATAAGGAATTATTAGCCACATGCAAATTCAAATTCAAAAAGGTTTCAGCTCACACCAGTCAGGACCATCAGCAAAAAGTCTACAAACTATAAATGCTGAAGGGGTTTTAGAGAACTGTGTACCTTCTAGCTGCTGCTGGGATTTAAAGTGGTAACAGCACTAACGCAAACTGAATGGAGCTGCTTGAAAAGGTAAAAATTGACCTATCATATGATGCGGCAGGGCACCTTTTGGGCCTATAAACTAAGACCACCAGAATCAGAAAGACAGAGGCAGGCAAATGTGCACTGCAGCAATACTGAAATAGCCAAGACATGGAAGCAAAAAAAGGTCCATAAACAGATGAATGGACAAAGAAGAAGTGGTATATGGACAGAATGGAATGGTAGCCTCGGGAAAAAATGAACAATGCCGTTTTCAGGACTACAGTTGAGCCTGTAAATATTCATATAACTTTAAGTAAGTAAAAAGGGTATGACAAATATCGTATGATATCATTTATACATGTTATCCTAAGATTGCTACCAATGAACATATTTCCACAGAAAAAGACACTCACAGACTTATCAAATAAACTAATGGTTAGCCAAAATGAAAGGTGGGAGGATGGGTAAATTAGGACTATGGGGTTAACATACATATACTAATGTATGTTAAATGTATATAAACATATAACAGATAAACTATATGTATTATATAATCACCAAGACCTTTAAAATATACATTTTGTAATCACATACATGGTAACAGGATCCGAAGATGAACAGACATATGCATGAATCATTGAGCAGATTCTGTACAGCCAGACAATCAAAACACTCTAATCAAATTTACTCCGATAAGAAATAGAATTTAAACTTAAAAAACAAACATAAGTAAGGAGACATAAACTTCTGGGGGCTTGTCCCAGCACATTCCACTCTAATTTACAACCTCGGAACACGACCTACAGGAAGACTCTGTTGCACTACTAACAAGAGTTGAGAACGTAATAATGCTGCCGCCTTGTGGCTGTTTCCCACAACAGCAGCTTTAAACCCAGTGCTAATGGTTGCTTATATAGTCACAAGGACTGCAGGGCTGTAAATGACACACGCCCTCAAAAATGCCCTGGGGTAGGGAATAGGCAAGAAAATTCAACACATGAGAATTTTTTCAAGAAGTCAATCAGAGGAGGGAAGTTGTACTCACTCTTTAAAAAAAAAGGAAAAGAAAAAAAGGACATGCCTAAAGCTCAGTATAAGGAATTATTAGCCACATGCAAATTCAAAGTCAAAAAGGGTGCAGCTCACACCGGTCATGACCATCAGCAAAAAGTCTACAAACGATAAATGCTGAAGGGGTTTTAGAGAACTGTGTACTTTCTAGCTGCTGGTGGGATGTAAAGTGGTAACGGCACTAACGCAAACTGAATCGAGCTGCTTGAAGAGGTAAAAATTGAGCTACCATATGATGCGGCAGGGCACCTTTGGGCCTATAACCTAAGACCACCAGAATCGGAAAGACAGATGCAGGCAAATGTGCACTGAAACAATATTGAAATAGCCAAGACATGGAAGCAAAAAAAGGTCCATAAACAAATGAATGGACAAAGAAGAAGTGGTATATAGACAGAATGGAATAGTAGCCTCGGGAAAAAAATGAACAATGCCGTTTTCAGGACTACAGTTGAGCCTAGAAATAATCATATAACGTTAAGTAAGTAAAAAGGGTATGACAAATATCCTGTGATATCATTTATGCATGTTATCCTAAGATTGCTACCAATGAACATATTTCCACAGAAAAAGACACTCACAGACTTATCAAATAAACTAATGGTTAGCCAAAATGAAAGGTGGGAGGATGGGTAAATTAGGACTATGGGGTTAACATACATATACTAATGTATGTTAAATGTATATAAACATATAACAGATAAACTTTATGAATTATATAATCACGAATACCTTTAAAATATACATTCTGTGATGACATACATGGTAACAGGATCCGAAGATGAACAGACATATGTAGGAATCATTAAGCAGATTCTGTACAGCCAGACAATCAAAACACTCCAATCAAATTTACCCCGATAAGAAATAGAAATTATATTTAAAAAACAAACATAAGTAAGGAGACATAAACTTCTGCGGCTTGTCCCAGCACATTCCACTCTAATTTACAACCTCGGAACCCTACCTCCAGGAAGACTCTGTTGCCAAAGTCACAAGAGTTGAGAACGTAATAATGCTGCCGCCTTGTGGCTGTTTCCCACAAGAGCAGCTTTAAACCCAGTGCCAATGGTTGCTTATATAGTCACAAGGACTGCAGGGCTGTAAATGACACAGGCCCTCAACAATGCCCTGGGGTAGGGAATAGGCAAGAAAATTCAACACATGAGAAGTTTTTCAAGAAATCAATCAGAGGAGGGAAGTTGTACTCACTCTTTAAAAAAAAAAGGAAAAGGAAAAAAAGGACATGCGTAAAGCTCAGTATAAGGAATTATTAGCCACATGCAAATTCAAATTCGAAAAGGTTTCAGCTCACACCAGTCAGGACCATCAGCAAAAAGTCTACAAACTATAAATGCTGAAGGGGTTTTAGAGAACTGTGTACCTTCTAGCTGCTGCTGGGATTTAAAGTGGTAACAGCACTAACGCAAACTGAATGGAGCTGCTTGAAAAGGTAAAAATTGACCTATCATATGATGCGGCAGGGCACCTTTTGGGCCTATAAACTAAGACCACCAGAATCAGAAAGACAGAGGCAGGCAAATGTGCACTGCAGCAATACTGAAATAGCCAAGACATGGAAGCAAAAAAAGGTCCATAAACAGATGAATGGACAAAGAAGAAGTGGTATATGGACAGAATGGAATGGTAGCCTTGGGAAAAAATGAACAATGCCGTTTTCAGGACTACAGTTGAGCCTGTAAATATTCATATAACTTTAAGTAAGTAAAAAGGGTATGACAAATATCCTGTGATATCATTTATGCATGTTATCCTAAGATTGCTACCAATGAACATATTTCCACAGAAAAAGACACTCACAGACTTATCAAATAAACTAATGGTTAGCCAAAATGAAAGGTGGGAGGATGGGTAAATTAGGACTATGGGGTTAACATACATATACTAATGTATGTTAAATGTATATAAACATATAACAGATAAACTATATGTATTATATAATCACCAAGACCTTTAAAATATACATTTTGTAATCACATACATGGTAACAGGATCCGAAGATGAACAGACATATGCATGAATCATTGAGCAGATTCTGTACAGCCAGACAATCAAAACACTCTAATCAAATTTACTCCGATAAGAAATAGAATTTAAACTTAAAAAACAAACATAAGTAAGGAGACATAAACTTCTGGGGGCTTGTCCCAGCACATTCCACTCTAATTTACAACCTCGGAACACGACCTACAGGAAGACTCTGTTGCACTACTAACAAGAGTTGAGAACGTAATAATGCTGCCGCCTTGTGGCTGTTTCCCACAACAGCAGCTTTAAACCCAGTGCTAATGGTTGCTTATATAGTCACAAGGACTGCAGGGCTGTAAATGACACACGCCCTCAAAAATGCCCTGGGGTAGGGAATAGGCAAGAAAATTCAACACATGAGAATTTTTTCAAGAAGTCAATCAGAGGAGGGAAGTTGTACTCACTCTTTAAAAAAAAAGGAAAAGAAAAAAAGGACATGCCTAAAGCTCAGTATAAGGAATTATTAGCCACATGCAAATTCAAAGTCAAAAAGGGTGCAGCTCACACCGGTCATGACCATCAGCAAAAAGTCTACAAACGATAAATGCTGAAGGGGTTTTAGAGAACTGTGTACTTTCTAGCTGCTGGTGGGATGTAAAGTGGTAACGGCACTAACGCAAACTGAATCGAGCTGCTTGAAGAGGTAAAAATTGAGCTACCATATGATGCGGCAGGGCACCTTTGGGCCTATAACCTAAGACCACCAGAATCGGAAAGACAGATGCAGGCAAATGTGCACTGAAACAATATTGAAATAGCCAAGACATGGAAGCAAAAAAAGGTCCATAAACAAATGAATGGACAAAGAAGAAGTGGTATATAGACAGAATGGAATAGTAGCCTCGGGAAAAAAATGAACAATGCCGTTTTCAGGACTACAGTTGAGCCTAGAAATAATCATATAACGTTAAGTAAGTAAAAAGGGTATGACAAATATCCTGTGATATCATTTATGCATGTTATCCTAAGATTGCTACCAATGAACATATTTCCACAGAAAAAGACACTCACAGACTTATCAAATAAACTAATGGTTAGCCAAAATGAAAGGTGGGAGGATGGGTAAATTAGGACTATGGGGTTAACATACATATACTAATGTATGTTAAATGTATATAAACATATAACAGATAAACTTTATGAATTATATAATCACGAATACCTTTAAAATATACATTCTGTGATGACATACATGGTAACAGGATCCGAAGATGAACAGACATATGTAGGAATCATTAAGCAGATTCTGTACAGCCAGACAATCAAAACACTCCAATCAAATTTACCCCGATAAGAAATAGAAATTATATTTAAAAAACAAACATAAGTAAGGAGACATAAACTTCTGCGGCTTGTCCCAGCACATTCCACTCTAATTTACAACCTCGGAACCCTACCTCCAGGAAGACTCTGTTGCCAAAGTCACAAGAGTTGAGAACGTAATAATGCTGCCGCCTTGTGGCTGTTTCCCACAAGAGCAGCTTTAAACCCAGTGCCAATGGTTGCTTATATAGTCACAAGGACTGCAGGGCTGTAAATGACACAGGCCCTCAACAATGCCCTGGGGTAGGGAATAGGCAAGAAAATTCAAGACATGAGAAATTTTCCAAGAAATCAATAAGAGGAGGGAAGTTGTACTCACTCTTTAAAAAAAAGGAAAAGAAAAAAAGGACATGCGTAAAGCTCAGTATAAGGAATTATTAGCCACATGCAAATTCAAATTCAAAAAGGTTTCAGCTCACACCAGTCAGGACCATCAGCAAAAAGTCTACAAACTATAAATGCTGAAGGGGTTTTAGAGAACTGTGTACCTTCTAGCTGCTGCTGGGATTTAAAGTGGTAACAGCACTAACGCAAACTGAATGGAGCTGCTTGAAAAGGTAAAAATTGACCTATCATATGATGCGGCAGGGCACCTTTTGGGCCTATAAACTAAGACCACCAGAATCAGAAAGACAGAGGCAGGCAAATGTGCACTGCAGCAATACTGAAATAGCCAAGACATGGAAGCAAAAAAAGGTCCATAAACAGATGAATGGACAAAGAAGAAGTGGTATATGGACAGAATGGAATGGTAGCCTTGGGAAAAAATGAACAATGCCGTTTTCAGGACTACAGTTGAGCCTGTAAATATTCATATAACTTTAAGTAAGTAAAAAGGGTATGACAAATATCGTATGATATCATTTATACATGTTATCCTAAGATTGCTACCAATGAACATATTTCCACAGAAAAAGACACTCACAGACTTATCAAATAAACTAATGGTTAGCCAAAATGAAAGGTGGGAGGATGGGTAAATTAGGACTATGGGGTTAACATACATATACTAATGTATGTTAAATGTATATAAACATATAACAGATAAACTATATGTATTATATAATCACCAAGACCTTTAAAATATACATTTTGTAATCACATACATGGTAACAGGATCCGAAGATGAACAGACATATGCATGAATCATTGAGCAGATTCTGTACAGCCAGACAATCAAAACACTCTAATCAAATTTACTCCGATAAGAAATAGAATTTAAACTTAAAAAACAAACATAAGTAAGGAGACATAAACTTCTGGGGGCTTGTCCCAGCACATTCCACTCTAATTTACAACCTCGGAACACGACCTACAGGAAGACTCTGTTGCACTACTAACAAGAGTTGAGAACGTAATAATGCTGCCGCCTTGTGGCTGTTTCCCACAACAGCAGCTTTAAACCCAGTGCTAATGGTTGCTTATATAGTCACAAGGACTGCAGGGCTGTAAATGACACACGCCCTCAAAAATGCCCTGGGGTAGGGAATAGGCAAGAAAATTCAACACATGAGAATTTTTTCAAGAAGTCAATCAGAGGAGGGAAGTTGTACTCACTCTTTAAAAAAAAAGGAAAAGAAAAAAAGGACATGCCTAAAGCTCAGTATAAGGAATTATTAGCCACATGCAAATTCAAAGTCAAAAAGGGTGCAGCTCACACCGGTCATGACCATCAGCAAAAAGTCTACAAACGATAAATGCTGAAGGGGTTTTAGAGAACTGTGTACTTTCTAGCTGCTGGTGGGATGTAAAGTGGTAACGGCACTAACGCAAACTGAATCGAGCTGCTTGAAGAGGTAAAAATTGAGCTACCATATGATGCGGCAGGGCACCTTTGGGCCTATAACCTAAGACCACCAGAATCGGAAAGACAGATGCAGGCAAATGTGCACTGAAACAATATTGAAATAGCCAAGACATGGAAGCAAAAAAAGGTCCATAAACAAATGAATGGACAAAGAAGAAGTGGTATATAGACAGAATGGAATAGTAGCCTCGGGAAAAAAATGAACAATGCCGTTTTCAGGACTACAGTTGAGCCTAGAAATAATCATATAACGTTAAGTAAGTAAAAAGGGTATGACAAATATCCTGTGATATCATTTATGCATGTTATCCTAAGATTGCTACCAATGAACATATTTCCACAGAAAAAGACACTCACAGACTTATCAAATAAACTAATGGTTAGCCAAAATGAAAGGTGGGAGGATGGGTAAATTAGGACTATGGGGTTAACATACATATACTAATGTATGTTAAATGTATATAAACATATAACAGATAAACTATATGTATTATATAATCACCAAGACCTTTAAAATATACATTTTGTAATCACATACATGGTAACAGGATCCGAAGATGAACAGACATATGCATGAATCATTGAGCAGATTCTGTACAGCCAGACAATCAAAACACTCTAATCAAATTTACTCCGATAAGAAATAGAATTTAAACTTAAAAAACAAACATAAGTAAGGAGACATAAACTTCTGGGGGCTTGTCCCAGCACATTCCACTCTAATTTACAACCTCGGAACACGACCTACAGGAAGACTCTGTTGCACTACTAACAAGAGTTGAGAACGTAATAATGCTGCCGCCTTGTGGCTGTTTCCCACAACAGCAGCTTTAAACCCAGTGCTAATGGTTGCTTATATAGTCACAAGGACTGCAGGGCTGTAAATGACACACGCCCTCAAAAATGCCCTGGGGTAGGGAATAGGCAAGAAAATTCAACACATGAGAATTTTTTCAAGAAGTCAATCAGAGGAGGGAAGTTGTACTCACTCTTTAAAAAAAAAGGAAAAGAAAAAAAGGACATGCCTAAAGCTCAGTATAAGGAATTATTAGCCACATGCAAATTCAAAGTCAAAAAGGGTGCAGCTCACACCGGTCATGACCATCAGCAAAAAGTCTACAAACGATAAATGCTGAAGGGGTTTTAGAGAACTGTGTACTTTCTAGCTGCTGGTGGGATGTAAAGTGGTAACGGCACTAACGCAAACTGAATCGAGCTGCTTGAAGAGGTAAAAATTGAGCTACCATATGATGCGGCAGGGCACCTTTGGGCCTATAACCTAAGACCACCAGAATCGGAAAGACAGATGCAGGCAAATGTGCACTGAAACAATATTGAAATAGCCAAGACATGGAAGCAAAAAAAGGTCCATAAACAAATGAATGGACAAAGAAGAAGTGGTATATAGACAGAATGGAATAGTAGCCTCGGGAAAAAAATGAACAATGCCGTTTTCAGGACTACAGTTGAGGCTAGAAATAATCATATAACGTTAAGTAAGTAAAAAGGGTATGACAAATATCCTGTGATATCATTTATGCATGTTATCCTAAGATTGCTACCAATGAACATATTTCCACAGAAAAAGACACTCACAGACTTATCAAATAAACTAATGGTTAGCCAAAATGAAAGGTGGGAGGATGGGTAAATTAGGACTATGGGGTTAACATACATATACTAATGTATGTTAAATGTATATAAACATATAACAGATAAACTTTTTGAATTATATAATCACGAATACCTTTAAAATATACATTCTGTGATGACATACATGGTAACAGGATCCGAAGATGAACAGACATATGTAGGAATCATTAAGCAGATTCTGTACAGCCAGACAATCAAAACACTCCAATCAAATTTACCCCGATAAGAAATAGAAATTATATTTAAAAAACAAACATAAGTAAGGAGACATAAACTTCTGCGGCTTGTCCCAGCACATTCCACTCTAATTTACAACCTCGGAACCCTACCTCCAGGAAGACTCTGTTGCCAAAGTCACAAGAGTTGAGAACGTAATAATGCTGCCGCCTTGTGGCTGTTTCCCACAAGAGCAGCTTTAAACCCAGTGCCAATGGTTGCTTATATAGTCACAAGGACTGCAGGGCTGTAAATGACACAGGCCCTCAACAATGCCCTGGGGTAGGGAATAGGCAAGAAAATTCAACACATGAGAAGTTTTTCAAGAAATCAATCAGAGGAGGGAAGTTGTACTCACTCTTTAAAAAAAAAAGGAAAAGGAAAAAAAGGACATGCGTAAAGCTCAGTATAAGGAATTATTAGCCACATGCAAATTCAAATTCGAAAAGGTTTCAGCTCACACCAGTCAGGACCATCAGCAAAAAGTCTACAAACTATAAATGCTGAAGGGGTTTTAGAGAACTGTGTACCTTCTAGCTGCTGCTGGGATTTAAAGTGGTAACAGCACTAACAAAAACTGAATGGAGCTGCTTGAAAAGGTAAAAATTGAGCTACCATATGATGCAGCAGGGCAACTTTTGGGCCTATAAACTAAGACCACCAGAATCAGAAAGACAGAGGCAGGCAAATGTGCACTGCAGCAATACTGAAATAGCCAAGACATGGAAGCAAAAAAAGGTCCATAAACAGATGAATGGACAAAGATGAAGTGGTATATAGACAGAATGGAATAGTAGCCTCGGGAAAAAAATGAACAATGCCGTTTTCAGGACTACAGTTGAGCCTGTAAATATTCATATAACGTTAAGTAAGTAAAAAGGGTATGACAAATATCCTGTGATATCATTTATGCATGTTATCCTAAGATTGCTACCAATGAACATATTTCCACAGAAAAAGACACTCACAGACTTATCAAATAAACTAATGGTTAGCCAAAATGAAAGGTGGGAGGATGGGTAAATTAGGACTATGGGGTTAACATACATATACTAATGTATGTTAAATGTATATAAACATATAACAGATAAACTATATGTATTATATAATCACCAAGACCTTTAAAATATACATTTTGTAATCACATACATGGTAACAGGATCCGAAGATGAACAGACATATGCATGAATCATTGAGCAGATTCTGTACAGCCAGACAATCAAAACACTCTAATCAAATTTACTCCGATAAGAAATAGAATTTAAACTTAAAAAACAAACATAAGTAAGGAGACATAAACTTCTGGGGGCTTGTCCCAGCACATTCCACTCTAATTTACAACCTCGGAACACGACCTACAGGAAGACTCTGTTGCACTACTAACAAGAGTTGAGAACGTAATAATGCTGCCGCCTTGTGGCTGTTTCCCACAACAGCAGCTTTAAACCCAGTGCTAATGGTTGCTTATATAGTCACAAGGACTGCAGGGCTGTAAATGACACACGCCCTCAAAAATGCCCTGGGGTAGGGAATAGGCAAGAAAATTCAACACATGAGAATTTTTTCAAGAAGTCAATCAGAGGAGGGAAGTTGTACTCACTCTTTAAAAAAAAAGGAAAAGAAAAAAAGGACATGCCTAAAGCTCAGTATAAGGAATTATTAGCCACATGCAAATTCAAAGTCAAAAAGGGTGCAGCTCACACCGGTCATGACCATCAGCAAAAAGTCTACAAACGATAAATGCTGAAGGGGTTTTAGAGAACTGTGTACTTTCTAGCTGCTGGTGGGATGTAAAGTGGTAACGGCACTAACGCAAACTGAATCGAGCTGCTTGAAGAGGTAAAAATTGAGCTACCATATGATGCGGCAGGGCACCTTTGGGCCTATAACCTAAGACCACCAGAATCGGAAAGACAGATGCAGGCAAATGTGCACTGAAACAATATTGAAATAGCCAAGACATGGAAGCAAAAAAAGGTCCATAAACAAATGAATGGACAAAGAAGAAGTGGTATATAGACAGAATGGAATAGTAGCCTCGGGAAAAAAATGAACAATGCCGTTTTCAGGACTACAGTTGAGCCTAGAAATAATCATATAACGTTAAGTAAGTAAAAAGGGTATGACAAATATCCTGTGATATCATTTATGCATGTTATCCTAAGATTGCTACCAATGAACATATTTCCACAGAAAAAGACACTCACAGACTTATCAAATAAACTAATGGTTAGCCAAAATGAAAGGTGGGAGGATGGGTAAATTAGGACTATGGGGTTAACATACATATACTAATGTATGTTAAATGTATATAAACATATAACAGATAAACTTTTTGAATTATATAATCACGAATACCTTTAAAATATACATTCTGTGATGACATACATGGTAACAGGATCCGAAGATGAACAGACATATGTAGGAATCATTAAGCAGATTCTGTACAGCCAGACAATCAAAACACTCCAATCAAATTTACCCCGATAAGAAATAGAAATTATATTTAAAAAACAAACATAAGTAAGGAGACATAAACTTCTGCGGCTTGTCCCAGCACATTCCACTCTAATTTACAACCTCGGAACCCTACCTCCAGGAAGACTCTGTTGCCAAAGTCACAAGAGTTGAGAACGTAATAATGCTGCCGCCTTGTGGCTGTTTCCCACAAGAGCAGCTTTAAACCCAGTGCCAATGGTTGCTTATATAGTCACAAGGACTGCAGGGCTGTAAATGACACAGGCCCTCAACAATGCCCTGGGGTAGGGAATAGGCAAGAAAATTCAACACATGAGAAGTTTTTCAAGAAATCAATCAGAGGAGGGAAGTTGTACTCACTCTTTAAAAAAAAAAGGAAAAGGAAAAAAAGGACATGCGTAAAGCTCAGTATAAGGAATTATTAGCCACATGCAAATTCAAATTCGAAAAGGTTTCAGCTCACACCAGTCAGGACCATCAGCAAAAAGTCTACAAACTATAAATGCTGAAGGGGTTTTAGAGAACTGTGTACCTTCTAGCTGCTGCTGGGATTTAAAGTGGTAACAGCACTAACAAAAACTGAATGGAGCTGCTTGAAAAGGTAAAAATTGAGCTACCATATGATGCAGCAGGGCAACTTTTGGGCCTATAAACTAAGACCACCAGAATCAGAAAGACAGAGGCAGGCAAATGTGCACTGCAGCAATACTGAAATAGCCAAGACATGGAAGCAAAAAAAGGTCCATAAACAGATGAATGGACAAAGATGAAGTGGTATATAGACAGAATGGAATAGTAGCCTCGGGAAAAAAATGAACAATGCCGTTTTCAGGACTACAGTTGAGCCTGTAAATATTCATATAACGTTAAGTAAGTAAAAAGGGTATGACAAATATCCTGTGATATCATTTATGCATGTTATCCTAAGATTGCTACCAATGAACATATTTCCACAGAAAAAGACACTCACAGACTTATCAAATAAACTAATGGTTAGCCAAAATGAAAGGTGGGAGGATGGGTAAATTAGGACTATGGGGTTAACATACATATACTAATGTATGTTAAATGTATATAAACATATAACAGATAAACTATATGTATTATATAATCACCAAGACCTTTAAAATATACATTTTGTAATCACATACATGGTAACAGGATCCGAAGATGAACAGACATATGCATGAATCATTGAGCAGATTCTGTACAGCCAGACAATCAAAACACTCTAATCAAATTTACTCCGATAAGAAATAGAATTTAAACTTAAAAAACAAACATAAGTAAGGAGACATAAACTTCTGGGGGCTTGTCCCAGCACATTCCACTCTAATTTACAACCTCGGAACACGACCTACAGGAAGACTCTGTTGCACTACTAACAAGAGTTGAGAACGTAATAATGCTGCCGCCTTGTGGCTGTTTCCCACAACAGCAGCTTTAAACCCAGTGCTAATGGTTGCTTATATAGTCACAAGGACTGCAGGGCTGTAAATGACACACGCCCTCAAAAATGCCCTGGGGTAGGGAATAGGCAAGAAAATTCAACACATGAGAATTTTTTCAAGAAGTCAATCAGAGGAGGGAAGTTGTACTCACTCTTTAAAAAAAAAGGAAAAGAAAAAAAGGACATGCCTAAAGCTCAGTATAAGGAATTATTAGCCACATGCAAATTCAAAGTCAAAAAGGGTGCAGCTCACACCGGTCATGACCATCAGCAAAAAGTCTACAAACGATAAATGCTGAAGGGGTTTTAGAGAACTGTGTACTTTCTAGCTGCTGGTGGGATGTAAAGTGGTAACGGCACTAACGCAAACTGAATCGAGCTGCTTGAAGAGGTAAAAATTGAGCTACCATATGATGCGGCAGGGCACCTTTGGGCCTATAACCTAAGACCACCAGAATCGGAAAGACAGATGCAGGCAAATGTGCACTGAAACAATATTGAAATAGCCAAGACATGGAAGCAAAAAAAGGTCCATAAACAAATGAATGGACAAAGAAGAAGTGGTATATAGACAGAATGGAATAGTAGCCTCGGGAAAAAAATGAACAATGCCGTTTTCAGGACTACAGTTGAGCCTAGAAATAATCATATAACGTTAAGTAAGTAAAAAGGGTATGACAAATATCCTGTGATATCATTTATGCATGTTATCCTAAGATTGCTACCAATGAACATATTTCCACAGAAAAAGACACTCACAGACTTATCAAATAAACTAATGGTTAGCCAAAATGAAAGGTGGGAGGATGGGTAAATTAGGACTATGGGGTTAACATACATATACTAATGTATGTTAAATGTATATAAACATATAACAGATAAACTTTATGAATTATATAATCACGAATACCTTTAAAATATACATTCTGTGATGACATACATGGTAACAGGATCCGAAGATGAACAGACATATGTAGGAATCATTAAGCAGATTCTGTACAGCCAGACAATCAAAACACTCCAATCAAATTTACCCCGATAAGAAATAGAAATTATATTTAAAAAACAAACATAAGTAAGGAGACATAAACTTCTGCGGCTTGTCCCAGCACATTCCACTCTAATTTACAACCTCGGAACCCTACCTCCAGGAAGACTCTGTTGCCAAAGTCACAAGAGTTGAGAACGTAATAATGCTGCCGCCTTGTGGCTGTTTCCCACAAGAGCAGCTTTAAACCCAGTGCCAATGGTTGCTTATATAGTCACAAGGACTGCAGGGCTGTAAATGACACAGGCCCTCAACAATGCCCTGGGGTAGGGAATAGGCAAGAAAATTCAACACATGAGAAGTTTTTCAAGAAATCAATCAGAGGAGGGAAGTTGTACTCACTCTTTAAAAAAAAAAGGAAAAGGAAAAAAAGGACATGCGTAAAGCTCAGTATAAGGAATTATTAGCCACATGCAAATTCAAATTCGAAAAGGTTTCAGCTCACACCAGTCAGGACCATCAGCAAAAAGTCTACAAACTATAAATGCTGAAGGGGTTTTAGAGAACTGTGTACCTTCTAGCTGCTGCTGGGATTTAAAGTGGTAACAGCACTAACAAAAACTGAATGGAGCTGCTTGAAAAGGTAAAAATTGAGCTACCATATGATGCAGCAGGGCAACTTTTGGGCCTATAAACTAAGACCACCAGAATCAGAAAGACAGAGGCAGGCAAATGTGCACTGCAGCAATACTGAAATAGCCAAGACATGGAAGCAAAAAAAGGTCCATAAACAGATGAATGGACAAAGAAGAAGTGGTATATGGACAGAATGGAATGGTAGCCTTGGGAAAAAATGAACAATGCCGTTTTCAGGACTACAGTTGAGCCTGTAAATATTCATATAACTTTAAGTAAGTAAAAAGGGTATGACAAATATCGTATGATATCATTTATACATGTTATCCTAAGATTGCTACCAATGAACATATTTCCACAGAAAAAGACACTCACAGACTTATCAAATAAACTAATGGTTAGCCAAAATGAAAGGTGGGAGGATGGGTAAATTAGGACTATGGGGTTAACATACATATACTAATGTATGTTAAATGTATATAAACATATAACAGATAAACTATATGTATTATATAATCACCAAGACCTTTAAAATATACATTTTGTAATCACATACATGGTAACAGGATCCGAAGATGAACAGACATATGCATGAATCATTGAGCAGATTCTGTACAGCCAGACAATCAAAACACTCTAATCAAATTTACTCCGATAAGAAATAGAATTTAAACTTAAAAAACAAACATAAGTAAGGAGACATAAACTTCTGGGGGCTTGTCCCAGCACATTCCACTCTAATTTACAACCTCGGAACACGACCTACAGGAAGACTCTGTTGCACTACTAACAAGAGTTGAGAACGTAATAATGCTGCCGCCTTGTGGCTGTTTCCCACAACAGCAGCTTTAAACCCAGTGCTAATGGTTGCTTATATAGTCACAAGGACTGCAGGGCTGTAAATGACACACGCCCTCAAAAATGCCCTGGGGTAGGGAATAGGCAAGAAAATTCAACACATGAGAATTTTTTCAAGAAGTCAATCAGAGGAGGGAAGTTGTACTCACTCTTTAAAAAAAAAGGAAAAGAAAAAAAGGACATGCCTAAAGCTCAGTATAAGGAATTATTAGCCACATGCAAATTCAAAGTCAAAAAGGGTGCAGCTCACACCGGTCATGACCATCAGCAAAAAGTCTACAAACGATAAATGCTGAAGGGGTTTTAGAGAACTGTGTACTTTCTAGCTGCTGGTGGGATGTAAAGTGGTAACGGCACTAACGCAAACTGAATCGAGCTGCTTGAAGAGGTAAAAATTGAGCTACCATATGATGCGGCAGGGCACCTTTGGGCCTATAACCTAAGACCACCAGAATCGGAAAGACAGATGCAGGCAAATGTGCACTGAAACAATATTGAAATAGCCAAGACATGGAAGCAAAAAAAGGTCCATAAACAAATGAATGGACAAAGAAGAAGTGGTATATAGACAGAATGGAATAGTAGCCTCGGGAAAAAAATGAACAATGCCGTTTTCAGGACTACAGTTGAGCCTAGAAATAATCATATAACGTTAAGTAAGTAAAAAGGGTATGACAAATATCCTGTGATATCATTTATGCATGTTATCCTAAGATTGCTACCAATGAACATATTTCCACAGAAAAAGACACTCACAGACTTATCAAATAAACTAATGGTTAGCCAAAATGAAAGGTGGGAGGATGGGTAAATTAGGACTATGGGGTTAACATACATATACTAATGTATGTTAAATGTATATAAACATATAACAGATAAACTTTATGAATTATATAATCACGAATACCTTTAAAATATACATTCTGTGATGACATACATGGTAACAGGATCCGAAGATGAACAGACATATGTAGGAATCATTAAGCAGATTCTGTACAGCCAGACAATCAAAACACTCCAATCAAATTTACCCCGATAAGAAATAGAAATTATATTTAAAAAACAAACATAAGTAAGGAGACATAAACTTCTGCGGCTTGTCCCAGCACATTCCACTCTAATTTACAACCTCGGAACCCTACCTCCAGGAAGACTCTGTTGCCAAAGTCACAAGAGTTGAGAACGTAATAATGCTGCCGCCTTGTGGCTGTTTCCCACAAGAGCAGCTTTAAACCCAGTGCCAATGGTTGCTTATATAGTCACAAGGACTGCAGGGCTGTAAATGACACAGGCCCTCAACAATGCCCTGGGGTAGGGAATAGGCAAGAAAATTCAACACATGAGAAGTTTTTCAAGAAATCAATCAGAGGAGGGAAGTTGTACTCACTCTTTAAAAAAAAAAGGAAAAGGAAAAAAAGGACATGCGTAAAGCTCAGTATAAGGAATTATTAGCCACATGCAAATTCAAATTCGAAAAGGTTTCAGCTCACACCAGTCAGGACCATCAGCAAAAAGTCTACAAACTATAAATGCTGAAGGGGTTTTAGAGAACTGTGTACCTTCTAGCTGCTGCTGGGATTTAAAGTGGTAACAGCACTAACAAAAACTGAATGGAGCTGCTTGAAAAGGTAAAAATTGAGCTACCATATGATGCAGCAGGGCAACTTTTGGGCCTATAAACTAAGACCACCAGAATCAGAAAGACAGAGGCAGGCAAATGTGCACTGCAGCAATACTGAAATAGCCAAGACATGGAAGCAAAAAAAGGTCCATAAACAGATGAATGGACAAAGATGAAGTGGTATATAGACAGAATGGAATAGTAGCCTCGGGAAAAAAATGAACAATGCCGTTTTCAGGCCTACACTTGAGCCTAGAAATAATCATATAACGTTAAGTAAGTAAAAAGGGTATGACAAATATCCTGTGATATCATTTATGCATGTTATCCTAAGATTGCTACCAATGAACATATTTCCACAGAAAAAGACACTCACAGACTTATCAAATAAACTAATGGTTAGCCAAAATGAAAGGTGGGAGGATGGGTAAATTAGGACTATGGGGTTAACATACATATACTAATGTATGTTAAATGTATATAAACATATAACAGATAAACTATATGTATTATATAATCACCAAGACCTTTAAAATATACATTTTGTAATCACATACATGGTAACAGGATCCGAAGATGAACAGACATATGCATGAATCATTGAGCAGATTCTGTACAGCCAGACAATCAAAACACTCTAATCAAATTTACTCCGATAAGAAATAGAATTTAAACTTAAAAAACAAACATAAGTAAGGAGACATAAACTTCTGGGGGCTTGTCCCAGCACATTCCACTCTAATTTACAACCTCGGAACACGACCTACAGGAAGACTCTGTTGCACTACTAACAAGAGTTGAGAACGTAATAATGCTGCCGCCTTGTGGCTGTTTCCCACAACAGCAGCTTTAAACCCAGTGCTAATGGTTGCTTATATAGTCACAAGGACTGCAGGGCTGTAAATGACACACGCCCTCAAAAATGCCCTGGGGTAGGGAATAGGCAAGAAAATTCAACACATGAGAATTTTTTCAAGAAGTCAATCAGAGGAGGGAAGTTGTACTCACTCTTTAAAAAAAAAGGAAAAGAAAAAAAGGACATGCCTAAAGCTCAGTATAAGGAATTATTAGCCACATGCAAATTCAAAGTCAAAAAGGGTGCAGCTCACACCGGTCATGACCATCAGCAAAAAGTCTACAAACGATAAATGCTGAAGGGGTTTTAGAGAACTGTGTACTTTCTAGCTGCTGGTGGGATGTAAAGTGGTAACGGCACTAACGCAAACTGAATCGAGCTGCTTGAAGAGGTAAAAATTGAGCTACCATATGATGCGGCAGGGCACCTTTGGGCCTATAACCTAAGACCACCAGAATCGGAAAGACAGATGCAGGCAAATGTGCACTGAAACAATATTGAAATAGCCAAGACATGGAAGCAAAAAAAGGTCCATAAACAAATGAATGGACAAAGAAGAAGTGGTATATAGACAGAATGGAATAGTAGCCTCGGGAAAAAAATGAACAATGCCGTTTTCAGGACTACAGTTGAGCCTAGAAATAATCATATAACGTTAAGTAAGTAAAAAGGGTATGACAAATATCCTGTGATATCATTTATGCATGTTATCCTAAGATTGCTACCAATGAACATATTTCCACAGAAAAAGACACTCACAGACTTATCAAATAAACTAATGGTTAGCCAAAATGAAAGGTGGGAGGATGGGTAAATTAGGACTATGGGGTTAACATACATATACTAATGTATGTTAAATGTATATAAACATATAACAGATAAACTTTATGAATTATATAATCACGAATACCTTTAAAATATACATTCTGTGATCATATACATGGTAACAGGATCCAAAGATGAACAGACATATGTAGGAATCATTAAGCAGATTCTGTACAGCCAGACAATCAAAACACTCCAATCAAATTTACCCCGATAAGAAATAGAAATTATATTTAAAAAACAAACATAAGTAAGGAGACATAAACTTCTGGGGGCATGTTCAAGCACATTCCACTCTAATTTACAACCTCGGAACCCTACCTCCAGGAAGACTCTGTTGCCAAAGTCACAAGAGTTGAGAACGTAATAATGCTGCCGCCTTGTGGCTGTTTCCCACAAGAGCAACTTTAAACCCAGTGCCAATGGTTGCTTATATAGTCACAAGGACTGCAGGGCTGTAAATGACACAGGCCCTCAAAACATCCCCTGGCGTAGGGAATAGGCAAGAAAATTCAAGACATGAGAAATTTTCCAAGAAATCAATAAGAGGAGGGAAGTTGTACTCACTCTTTAAAAAAAAGGAAAAGAAAAAAAAGGACATGCGTAAAGCTCAGTATAAGGAATTATTAGCCACATGCAAATTCAAATTCAAAAAGGTTTCAGCTCACACCAGTCAGGACCATCAGCAAAAAGTCTACAAACTATAAATGCTGAAGGGGTTTTAGAGAACTGTGTACCTTCTAGCTGCTGCTGGGATTTAAAGTGGTAACAGCACTAACGCAAACTGAATGGAGCTGCTTGAAAAGGTAAAAATTGACCTATCATATGATGCGGCAGGGCACCTTTTGGGCCTATAAACTAAGACCACCAGAATCAGAAAGACAGAGGCAGGCAAATGTGCACTGCAGCAATACTGAAATAGCCAAGACATGGAAGCAAAAAAAGGTCCATAAACAGATGAATGGACAAAGAAGAAGTGGTATATGGACAGAATGGAATGGTAGCCTTGGGAAAAAATGAACAATGCCGTTTTCAGGACTACAGTTGAGCCTGTAAATATTCATATAACTTTAAGTAAGTAAAAAGGGTATGACAAATATCGTATGATATCATTTATACATGTTATCCTAAGATTGCTACCAATGAACATATTTCCACAGAAAAAGACACTCACAGACTTATCAAATAAACTAATGGTTAGCCAAAATGAAAGGTGGGAGGATGGGTAAATTAGGACTATGGGGTTAACATACATATACTAATGTATGTTAAATGTATATAAACATATAACAGATAAACTATATGTATTATATAATCACCAAGACCTTTAAAATATACATTTTGTAATCACATACATGGTAACAGGATCCGAAGATGAACAGACATATGCATGAATCATTGAGCAGATTCTGTACAGCCAGACAATCAAAACACTCTAATCAAATTTACTCCGATAAGAAATAGAATTTAAACTTAAAAAACAAACATAAGTAAGGAGACATAAACTTCTGGGGGCTTGTCCCAGCACATTCCACTCTAATTTACAACCTCGGAACACGACCTACAGGAAGACTCTGTTGCACTACTAACAAGAGTTGAGAACGTAATAATGCTGCCGCCTTGTGGCTGTTTCCCACAACAGCAGCTTTAAACCCAGTGCTAATGGTTGCTTATATAGTCACAAGGACTGCAGGGCTGTAAATGACACACGCCCTCAAAAATGCCCTGGGGTAGGGAATAGGCAAGAAAATTCAACACATGAGAATTTTTTCAAGAAGTCAATCAGAGGAGGGAAGTTGTACTCACTCTTTAAAAAAAAAGGAAAAGAAAAAAAGGACATGCCTAAAGCTCAGTATAAGGAATTATTAGCCACATGCAAATTCAAAGTCAAAAAGGGTGCAGCTCACACCGGTCATGACCATCAGCAAAAAGTCTACAAACGATAAATGCTGAAGGGGTTTTAGAGAACTGTGTACTTTCTAGCTGCTGGTGGGATGTAAAGTGGTAACGGCACTAACGCAAACTGAATCGAGCTGCTTGAAGAGGTAAAAATTGAGCTACCATGTGATGCGGCAGGGCACCTTTGGGCCTATAACCTAAGACCACCAGAATCGGAAAGACAGATGCAGGCAAATGTGCACTGAAACAATATTGAAATAGCCAAGACATGGAAGCAAAAAAAGGTCCATAAACAAATGAATGGACAAAGAAGAAGTGGTATATAGACAGAATGGAATAGTAGCCTCGGGAAAAAAATGAACAATGCCGTTTTCAGGACTACAGTTGAGGCTAGAAATAATCATATAATGTTAAGTAAGTAAAAAGGGTATGACAAATATCCTGTGATATCATTTATGCATGTTATCCTAAGATTGCTACCAATGAACATATTTCCACAGAAAAAGACACTCACAGACTTATCAAATAAACTAATGGTTAGCCAAAATGAAAGGTGGGAGGATGGGTAAATTAGGACTATGGGGTTAACATACATATACTAATGTATGTTAAATGTATATAAACATATAACAGATAAACTTTTTGAATTATATAATCACGAATACCTTTAAAATATACATTCTGTGATGACATACATGGTAACAGGATCCGAAGATGAACAGACATATGTAGGAATCATTAAGCAGATTCTGTACAGCCAGACAATCAAAACACTCCAATCAAATTTACCCCGATAAGAAATAGAAATTATATTTAAAAAACAAACATAAGTAAGGAGACATAAACTTCTGCGGCTTGTCCCAGCACATTCCACTCTAATTTACAACCTCGGAACCCTACCTCCAGGAAGACTCTGTTGCCAAAGTCACAAGAGTTGAGAACGTAATAATGCTGCCGCCTTGTGGCTGTTTCCCACAAGAGCAGCTTTAAACCCAGTGCCAATGGTTGCTTATATAGTCACAAGGACTGCAGGGCTGTAAATGACACAGGCCCTCAACAATGCCCTGGGGTAGGGAATAGGCAAGAAAATTCAACACATGAGAAGTTTTTCAAGAAATCAATCAGAGGAGGGAAGTTGTACTCACTCTTTAAAAAAAAAAGGAAAAGGAAAAAAAGGACATGCGTAAAGCTCAGTATAAGGAATTATTAGCCACATGCAAATTCAAATTCGAAAAGGTTTCAGCTCACACCAGTCAGGACCATCAGCAAAAAGTCTACAAACTATAAATGCTGAAGGGGTTTTAGAGAACTGTGTACCTTCTAGCTGCTGCTGGGATTTAAAGTGGTAACAGCACTAACAAAAACTGAATGGAGCTGCTTGAAAAGGTAAAAATTGAGCTACCATATGATGCAGCAGGGCAACTTTTGGGCCTATAAACTAAGACCACCAGAATCAGAAAGACAGAGGCAGGCAAATGTGCACTGCATCAATACTGAAATAGCCAAGACATGGAAGCAAAAAAAGGTCCATAAACAGATGAATGGACAAAGATGAAGTGGTATATAGACAGAATGGAATAGTAGCCTCGGGAAAAAAATGAACAATGCCGTTTTCAGGCCTACACTTGAGCCTAGAAATAATCATATAACGTTAAGTAAGTAAAAAGGTTATGACAAATATCCTGTGATATCATTTATGCATGTTATCCTAAGATTGCTACCAATGAACATATTTCCACAGAAAAAGACACTCACAGACTTATCAAATAAACTAATGGTTAGCCAAAATGAAAGGTGGGAGGATGGGTAAATTAGGACTATGGGGTTAACATACATATACTAATGTATGTTAAATGTATATAAACATATAACAGATAAACTTTATGAATTATATAATCACGAATACCTTTAAAATATACATTCTGTGATGACATACATGGTAACAGGATCCGAAGATGAACAGACATATGTAGGAATCATTAAGCAGATTCTGTACAGCCAGACAATCAAAACACTCCAATCAAATTTACCCCGATAAGAAATAGAAATTATATTTAAAAAACAAACATAAGTAAGGAGACATAAACTTCTGCGGCTTGTCCCAGCACATTCCACTCTAATTTACAACCTCGGAACCCTACCTCCAGGAAGACTCTGTTGCCAAAGTCACAAGAGTTGAGAACGTAATAATGCTGCCGCCTTGTGGCTGTTTCCCACAAGAGCAGCTTTAAACCCAGTGCCAATGGTTGCTTATATAGTCACAAGGACTGCAGGGCTGTAAATGACACAGGCCCTCAACAATGCCCTGGGGTAGGGAATAGGCAAGAAAATTCAACACATGAGAAGTTTTTCAAGAAATCAATCAGAGGAGGGAAGTTGTACTCACTCTTTAAAAAAAAAAGGAAAAGGAAAAAAAGGACATGCGTAAAGCTCAGTATAAGGAATTATTAGCCACATGCAAATTCAAATTCGAAAAGGTTTCAGCTCACACCAGTCAGGACCATCAGCAAAAAGTCTACAAACTATAAATGCTGAAGGGGTTTTAGAGAACTGTGTACCTTCTAGCTGCTGCTGGGATTTAAAGTGGTAACAGCACTAACAAAAACTGAATGGAGCTGCTTGAAAAGGTAAAAATTGAGCTACCATATGATGCAGCAGGGCAACTTTTGGGCCTATAAACTAAGACCACCAGAATCAGAAAGACAGAGGCAGGCAAATGTGCACTGCAGCAATACTGAAATAGCCAAGACATGGAAGCAAAAAAAGGTCCATAAACAGATGAATGGACAAAGATGAAGTGGTATATAGACAGAATGGAATAGTAGCCTCGGGAAAAAAATGAACAATGCCGTTTTCAGGCCTACACTTGAGCCTAGAAATAATCATATAACGTTAAGTAAGTAAAAAGGGTATGACAAATATCCTGTGATATCATTTATGCATGTTATCCTAAGATTGCTACCAATGAACATATTTCCACAGAAAAAGACACTCACAGACTTATCAAATAAACTAATGGTTAGCCAAAATGAAAGGTGGGAGGATGGGTAAATTAGGACTATGGGGTTAACATACATATACTAATGTATGTTAAATGTATATAAACATATAACAGATAAACTATATGTATTATATAATCACCAAGACCTTTAAAATATACATTTTGTAATCACATACATGGTAACAGGATCCGAAGATGAACAGACATATGCATGAATCATTGAGCAGATTCTGTACAGCCAGACAATCAAAACACTCTAATCAAATTTACTCCGATAAGAAATAGAATTTAAACTTAAAAAACAAACATAAGTAAGGAGACATAAACTTCTGGGGGCTTGTCCCAGCACATTCCACTCTAATTTACAACCTCGGAACACGACCTACAGGAAGACTCTGTTGCACTACTAACAAGAGTTGAGAACGTAATAATGCTGCCGCCTTGTGGCTGTTTCCCACAACAGCAGCTTTAAACCCAGTGCTAATGGTTGCTTATATAGTCACAAGGACTGCAGGGCTGTAAATGACACACGCCCTCAAAAATGCCCTGGGGTAGGGAATAGGCAAGAAAATTCAACACATGAGAATTTTTTCAAGAAGTCAATCAGAGGAGGGAAGTTGTACTCACTCTTTAAAAAAAAAGGAAAAGAAAAAAAGGACATGCCTAAAGCTCAGTATAAGGAATTATTAGCCACATGCAAATTCAAAGTCAAAAAGGGTGCAGCTCACACCGGTCATGACCATCAGCAAAAAGTCTACAAACGATAAATGCTGAAGGGGTTTTAGAGAACTGTGTACTTTCTAGCTGCTGGTGGGATGTAAAGTGGTAACGGCACTAACGCAAACTGAATCGAGCTGCTTGAAGAGGTAAAAATTGAGCTACCATATGATGCGGCAGGGCACCTTTGGGCCTATAACCTAAGACCACCAGAATCGGAAAGACAGATGCAGGCAAATGTGCACTGAAACAATATTGAAATAGCCAAGACATGGAAGCAAAAAAAGGTCCATAAACAAATGAATGGACAAAGAAGAAGTGGTATATAGACAGAATGGAATAGTAGCCTCGGGAAAAAAATGAACAATGCCGTTTTCAGGACTACAGTTGAGCCTAGAAATAATCATATAACGTTAAGTAAGTAAAAAGGGTATGACAAATATCCTGTGATATCATTTATGCATGTTATCCTAAGATTGCTACCAATGAACATATTTCCACAGAAAAAGACACTCACAGACTTATCAAATAAACTAATGGTTAGCCAAAATGAAAGGTGGGAGGATGGGTAAATTAGGACTATGGGGTTAACATACATATACTAATGTATGTTAAATGTATATAAACATATAACAGATAAACTTTATGAATTATATAATCACGAATACCTTTAAAATATACATTCTGTGATGACATACATGGTAACAGGATCCGAAGATGAACAGACATATGTAGGAATCATTAAGCAGATTCTGTACAGCCAGACAATCAAAACACTCCAATCAAATTTACCCCGATAAGAAATAGAAATTATATTTAAAAAACAAACATAAGTAAGGAGACATAAACTTCTGGGGGCATGTTCAAGCACATTCCACTCTAATTTACAACCTCGGAACCCTACCTCCAGGAAGACTCTGTTGCCAAAGTCACAAGAGTTGAGAACGTAATAATGCTGCCGCCTTGTGGCTGTTTCCCACAAGAGCAACTTTAAACCCAGTGCCAATGGTTGCTTATATAGTCACAAGGACTGCAGGGCTGTAAATGACACAGGCCCTCAACAATGCCCTGGGGTAGGGAATAGGCAAGAAAATTCAACACATGAGAAGTTTTTCAAGAAATCAATCAGAGGAGGGAAGTTGTACTCACTCTTTAAAAAAAAAAGGAAAAGGAAAAAAAGGACATGCGTAAAGCTCAGTATAAGGAATTATTAGCCACATGCAAATTCAAATTCGAAAAGGTTTCAGCTCACACCAGTCAGGACCATCAGCAAAAAGTCTACAAACTATAAATGCTGAAGGGGTTTTAGAGAACTGTGTACCTTCTAGCTGCTGCTGGGATTTAAAGTGGTAACAGCACTAACAAAAACTGAATGGAGCTGCTTGAAAAGGTAAAAATTGAGCTACCATATGATGCAGCAGGGCAACTTTTGGGCCTATAAACTAAGACCACCAGAATCAGAAAGACAGAGGCAGGCAAATGTGCACTGCAGCAATACTGAAATAGCCAAGACATGGAAGCAAAAAAAGGTCCATAAACAGATGAATGGACAAAGATGAAGTGGTATATAGACAGAATGGAATAGTAGCCTCGGGAAAAAAATGAACAATGCCGTTTTCAGGACTACAGTTGAGCCTGTAAATATTCATATAACGTTAAGTAAGTAAAAAGGGTATGACAAATATCCTGTGATATCATTTATGCATGTTATCCTAAGATTGCTACCAATGAACATATTTCCACAGAAAAAGACACTCACAGACTTATCAAATAAACTAATGGTTAGCCAAAATGAAAGGTGGGAGGATGGGTAAATTAGGACTATGGGGTTAACATACATATACTAATGTATGTTAAATGTATATAAACATATAACAGATAAACTATATGTATTATATAATCACCAAGACCTTTAAAATATACATTTTGTAATCACATACATGGTAACAGGATCCGAAGATGAACAGACATATGCATGAATCATTGAGCAGATTCTGTACAGCCAGACAATCAAAACACTCTAATCAAATTTACTCCGATAAGAAATAGAATTTAAACTTAAAAAACAAACATAAGTAAGGAGACATAAACTTCTGGGGGCTTGTCCCAGCACATTCCACTCTAATTTACAACCTCGGAACACGACCTACAGGAAGACTCTGTTGCACTACTAACAAGAGTTGAGAACGTAATAATGCTGCCGCCTTGTGGCTGTTTCCCACAACAGCAGCTTTAAACCCAGTGCTAATGGTTGCTTATATAGTCACAAGGACTGCAGGGCTGTAAATGACACACGCCCTCAAAAATGCCCTGGGGTAGGGAATAGGCAAGAAAATTCAACACATGAGAATTTTTTCAAGAAGTCAATCAGAGGAGGGAAGTTGTACTCACTCTTTAAAAAAAAAGGAAAAGAAAAAAAGGACATGCCTAAAGCTCAGTATAAGGAATTATTAGCCACATGCAAATTCAAAGTCAAAAAGGGTGCAGCTCACACCGGTCATGACCATCAGCAAAAAGTCTACAAACGATAAATGCTGAAGGGGTTTTAGAGAACTGTGTACTTTCTAGCTGCTGGTGGGATGTAAAGTGGTAACGGCACTAACGCAAACTGAATCGAGCTGCTTGAAGAGGTAAAAATTGAGCTACCATATGATGCGGCAGGGCACCTTTGGGCCTATAACCTAAGACCACCAGAATCGGAAAGACAGATGCAGGCAAATGTGCACTGAAACAATATTGAAATAGCCAAGACATGGAAGCAAAAAAAGGTCCATAAACAAATGAATGGACAAAGAAGAAGTGGTATATAGACAGAATGGAATAGTAGCCTCGGGAAAAAAATGAACAATGCCGTTTTCAGGACTACAGTTGAGCCTAGAAATAATCATATAACGTTAAGTAAGTAAAAAGGGTATGACAAATATCCTGTGATATCATTTATGCATGTTATCCTAAGATTGCTACCAATGAACATATTTCCACAGAAAAAGACACTCACAGACTTATCAAATAAACTAATGGTTAGCCAAAATGAAAGGTGGGAGGATGGGTAAATTAGGACTATGGGGTTAACATACATATACTAATGTATGTTAAATGTATATAAACATATAACAGATAAACTTTATGAATTATATAATCACGAATACCTTTAAAATATACATTCTGTGATGACATACATGGTAACAGGATCCGAAGATGAACAGACATATGTAGGAATCATTAAGCAGATTCTGTACAGCCAGACAATCAAAACACTCCAATCAAATTTACCCCGATAAGAAATAGAAATTATATTTAAAAAACAAACATAAGTAAGGAGACATAAACTTCTGCGGCTTGTCCCAGCACATTCCACTCTAATTTACAACCTCGGAACCCTACCTCCAGGAAGACTCTGTTGCCAAAGTCACAAGAGTTGAGAACGTAATAATGCTGCCGCCTTGTGGCTGTTTCCCACAAGAGCAGCTTTAAACCCAGTGCCAATGGTTGCTTATATAGTCACAAGGACTGCAGGGCTGTAAATGACACAGGCCCTCAACAATGCCCTGGGGTAGGGAATAGGCAAGAAAATTCAACACATGAGAAGTTTTTCAAGAAATCAATCAGAGGAGGGAAGTTGTACTCACTCTTTAAAAAAAAAAGGAAAAGGAAAAAAAGGACATGCGTAAAGCTCAGTATAAGGAATTATTAGCCACATGCAAATTCAAATTCGAAAAGGTTTCAGCTCACACCAGTCAGGACCATCAGCAAAAAGTCTACAAACTATAAATGCTGAAGGGGTTTTAGAGAACTGTGTACCTTCTAGCTGCTGCTGGGATTTAAAGTGGTAACAGCACTAACAAAAACTGAATGGAGCTGCTTGAAAAGGTAAAAATTGAGCTACCATATGATGCAGCAGGGCAACTTTTGGGCCTATAAACTAAGACCACCAGAATCAGAAAGACAGAGGCAGGCAAATGTGCACTGCAGCAATACTGAAATAGCCAAGACATGGAAGCAAAAAAAGGTCCATAAACAGATGAATGGACAAAGAAGAAGTGGTATATGGACAGAATGGAATGGTAGCCTTGGGAAAAAATGAACAATGCCGTTTTCAGGACTACAGTTGAGCCTGTAAATATTCATATAACTTTAAGTAAGTAAAAAGGGTATGACAAATATCGTATGATATCATTTATACATGTTATCCTAAGATTGCTACCAATGAACATATTTCCACAGAAAAAGACACTCACAGACTTATCAAATAAACTAATGGTTAGCCAAAATGAAAGGTGGGAGGATGGGTAAATTAGGACTATGGGGTTAACATACATATACTAATGTATGTTAAATGTATATAAACATATAACAGATAAACTATATGTATTATATAATCACCAAGACCTTTAAAATATACATTTTGTAATCACATACATGGTAACAGGATCCGAAGATGAACAGACATATGCATGAATCATTGAGCAGATTCTGTACAGCCAGACAATCAAAACACTCTAATCAAATTTACTCCGATAAGAAATAGAATTTAAACTTAAAAAACAAACATAAGTAAGGAGACATAAACTTCTGGGGGCTTGTCCCAGCACATTCCACTCTAATTTACAACCTCGGAACACGACCTACAGGAAGACTCTGTTGCACTACTAACAAGAGTTGAGAACGTAATAATGCTGCCGCCTTGTGGCTGTTTCCCACAACAGCAGCTTTAAACCCAGTGCTAATGGTTGCTTATATAGTCACAAGGACTGCAGGGCTGTAAATGACACACGCCCTCAAAAATGCCCTGGGGTAGGGAATAGGCAAGAAAATTCAACACATGAGAATTTTTTCAAGAAGTCAATCAGAGGAGGGAAGTTGTACTCACTCTTTAAAAAAAAAGGAAAAGAAAAAAAGGACATGCCTAAAGCTCAGTATAAGGAATTATTAGCCACATGCAAATTCAAAGTCAAAAAGGGTGCAGCTCACACCGGTCATGACCATCAGCAAAAAGTCTACAAACGATAAATGCTGAAGGGGTTTTAGAGAACTGTGTACTTTCTAGCTGCTGGTGGGATGTAAAGTGGTAACGGCACTAACGCAAACTGAATCGAGCTGCTTGAAGAGGTAAAAATTGAGCTACCATATGATGCGGCAGGGCACCTTTGGGCCTATAACCTAAGACCACCAGAATCGGAAAGACAGATGCAGGCAAATGTGCACTGAAACAATATTGAAATAGCCAAGACATGGAAGCAAAAAAAGGTCCATAAACAAATGAATGGACAAAGAAGAAGTGGTATATAGACAGAATGGAATAGTAGCCTCGGGAAAAAAATGAACAATGCCGTTTTCAGGACTACAGTTGAGCCTAGAAATAATCATATAACGTTAAGTAAGTAAAAAGGGTATGACAAATATCCTGTGATATCATTTATGCATGTTATCCTAAGATTGCTACCAATGAACATATTTCCACAGAAAAAGACACTCACAGACTTATCAAATAAACTAATGGTTAGCCAAAATGAAAGGTGGGAGGATGGGTAAATTAGGACTATGGGGTTAACATACATATACTAATGTATGTTAAATGTATATAAACATATAACAGATAAACTTTATGAATTATATAATCACGAATACCTTTAAAATATACATTCTGTGATGACATACATGGTAACAGGATCCGAAGATGAACAGACATATGTAGGAATCATTAAGCAGATTCTGTACAGCCAGACAATCAAAACACTCCAATCAAATTTACCCCGATAAGAAATAGAAATTATATTTAAAAAACAAACATAAGTAAGGAGACATAAACTTCTGCGGCTTGTCCCAGCACATTCCACTCTAATTTACAACCTCGGAACCCTACCTCCAGGAAGACTCTGTTGCCAAAGTCACAAGAGTTGAGAACGTAATAATGCTGCCGCCTTGTGGCTGTTTCCCACAAGAGCAGCTTTAAACCCAGTGCCAATGGTTGCTTATATAGTCACAAGGACTGCAGGGCTGTAAATGACACAGGCCCTCAACAATGCCCTGGGGTAGGGAATAGGCAAGAAAATTCAACACATGAGAAGTTTTTCAAGAAATCAATCAGAGGAGGGAAGTTGTACTCACTCTTTAAAAAAAAAAGGAAAAGGAAAAAAAGGACATGCGTAAAGCTCAGTATAAGGAATTATTAGCCACATGCAAATTCAAATTCGAAAAGGTTTCAGCTCACACCAGTCAGGACCATCAGCAAAAAGTCTACAAACTATAAATGCTGAAGGGGTTTTAGAGAACTGTGTACCTTCTAGCTGCTGCTGGGATTTAAAGTGGTAACAGCACTAACAAAAACTGAATGGAGCTGCTTGAAAAGGTAAAAATTGAGCTACCATATGATGCAGCAGGGCAACTTTTGGGCCTATAAACTAAGACCACCAGAATCAGAAAGACAGAGGCAGGCAAATGTGCACTGCAGCAATACTGAAATAGCCAAGACATGGAAGCAAAAAAAGGTCCATAAACAGATGAATGGACAAAGATGAAGTGGTATATAGACAGAATGGAATAGTAGCCTCGGGAAAAAAATGAACAATGCCGTTTTCAGGCCTACACTTGAGCCTAGAAATAATCATATAACGTTAAGTAAGTAAAAAGGGTATGACAAATATCCTGTGATATCATTTATGCATGTTATCCTAAGATTGCTACCAATGAACATATTTCCACAGAAAAAGACACTCACAGACTTATCAAATAAACTAATGGTTAGCCAAAATGAAAGGTGGGAGGATGGGTAAATTAGGACTATGGGGTTAACATACATATACTAATGTATGTTAAATGTATATAAACATATAACAGATAAACTATATGTATTATATAATCACCAAGACCTTTAAAATATACATTTTGTAATCACATACATGGTAACAGGATCCGAAGATGAACAGACATATGCATGAATCATTGAGCAGATTCTGTACAGCCAGACAATCAAAACACTCTAATCAAATTTACTCCGATAAGAAATAGAATTTAAACTTAAAAAACAAACATAAGTAAGGAGACATAAACTTCTGGGGGCTTGTCCCAGCACATTCCACTCTAATTTACAACCTCGGAACACGACCTACAGGAAGACTCTGTTGCACTACTAACAAGAGTTGAGAACGTAATAATGCTGCCGCCTTGTGGCTGTTTCCCACAACAGCAGCTTTAAACCCAGTGCTAATGGTTGCTTATATAGTCACAAGGACTGCAGGGCTGTAAATGACACACGCCCTCAAAAATGCCCTGGGGTAGGGAATAGGCAAGAAAATTCAACACATGAGAATTTTTTCAAGAAGTCAATCAGAGGAGGGAAGTTGTACTCACTCTTTAAAAAAAAAGGAAAAGAAAAAAAGGACATGCCTAAAGCTCAGTATAAGGAATTATTAGCCACATGCAAATTCAAAGTCAAAAAGGGTGCAGCTCACACCGGTCATGACCATCAGCAAAAAGTCTACAAACGATAAATGCTGAAGGGGTTTTAGAGAACTGTGTACTTTCTAGCTGCTGGTGGGATGTAAAGTGGTAACGGCACTAACGCAAACTGAATCGAGCTGCTTGAAGAGGTAAAAATTGAGCTACCATATGATGCGGCAGGGCACCTTTGGGCCTATAACCTAAGACCACCAGAATCGGAAAGACAGATGCAGGCAAATGTGCACTGAAACAATATTGAAATAGCCAAGACATGGAAGCAAAAAAAGGTCCATAAACAAATGAATGGACAAAGAAGAAGTGGTATATAGACAGAATGGAATAGTAGCCTCGGGAAAAAAATGAACAATGCCGTTTTCAGGACTACAGTTGAGCCTAGAAATAATCATATAACGTTAAGTAAGTAAAAAGGGTATGACAAATATCCTGTGATATCATTTATGCATGTTATCCTAAGATTGCTACCAATGAACATATTTCCACAGAAAAAGACACTCACAGACTTATCAAATAAACTAATGGTTAGCCAAAATGAAAGGTGGGAGGATGGGTAAATTAGGACTATGGGGTTAACATACATATACTAATGTATGTTAAATGTATATAAACATATAACAGATAAACTTTATGAATTATATAATCACGAATACCTTTAAAATATACATTCTGTGATCATATACATGGTAACAGGATCCAAAGATGAACAGACATATGTAGGAATCATTAAGCAGATTCTGTACAGCCAGACAATCAAAACACTCCAATCAAATTTACCCCGATAAGAAATAGAAATTATATTTAAAAAACAAACATAAGTAAGGAGACATAAACTTCTGGGGGCATGTTCAAGCACATTCCACTCTAATTTACAACCTCGGAACCCTACCTCCAGGAAGACTCTGTTGCCAAAGTCACAAGAGTTGAGAACGTAATAATGCTGCCGCCTTGTGGCTGTTTCCCACAAGAGCAACTTTAAACCCAGTGCCAATGGTTGCTTATATAGTCACAAGGACTGCAGGGCTGTAAATGACACAGGCCCTCAAAACATCCCCTGGCGTAGGGAATAGGCAAGAAAATTCAAGACATGAGAAATTTTCCAAGAAATCAATAAGAGGAGGGAAGTTGTACTCACTCTTTAAAAAAAAGGAAAAGAAAAAAAAGGACATGCGTAAAGCTCAGTATAAGGAATTATTAGCCACATGCAAATTCAAATTCAAAAAGGTTTCAGCTCACACCAGTCAGGACCATCAGCAAAAAGTCTACAAACTATAAATGCTGAAGGGGTTTTAGAGAACTGTGTACCTTCTAGCTGCTGCTGGGATTTAAAGTGGTAACAGCACTAACGCAAACTGAATGGAGCTGCTTGAAAAGGTAAAAATTGACCTATCATATGATGCGGCAGGGCACCTTTTGGGCCTATAAACTAAGACCACCAGAATCAGAAAGACAGAGGCAGGCAAATGTGCACTGCAGCAATACTGAAATAGCCAAGACATGGAAGCAAAAAAAGGTCCATAAACAGATGAATGGACAAAGAAGAAGTGGTATATGGACAGAATGGAATGGTAGCCTTGGGAAAAAATGAACAATGCCGTTTTCAGGACTACAGTTGAGCCTGTAAATATTCATATAACTTTAAGTAAGTAAAAAGGGTATGACAAATATCGTATGATATCATTTATACATGTTATCCTAAGATTGCTACCAATGAACATATTTCCACAGAAAAAGACACTCACAGACTTATCAAATAAACTAATGGTTAGCCAAAATGAAAGGTGGGAGGATGGGTAAATTAGGACTATGGGGTTAACATACATATACTAATGTATGTTAAATGTATATAAACATATAACAGATAAACTATATGTATTATATAATCACCAAGACCTTTAAAATATACATTTTGTAATCACATACATGGTAACAGGATCCGAAGATGAACAGACATATGCATGAATCATTGAGCAGATTCTGTACAGCCAGACAATCAAAACACTCTAATCAAATTTACTCCGATAAGAAATAGAATTTAAACTTAAAAAACAAACATAAGTAAGGAGACATAAACTTCTGGGGGCTTGTCCCAGCACATTCCACTCTAATTTACAACCTCGGAACACGACCTACAGGAAGACTCTGTTGCACTACTAACAAGAGTTGAGAACGTAATAATGCTGCCGCCTTGTGGCTGTTTCCCACAACAGCAGCTTTAAACCCAGTGCTAATGGTTGCTTATATAGTCACAAGGACTGCAGGGCTGTAAATGACACACGCCCTCAAAAATGCCCTGGGGTAGGGAATAGGCAAGAAAATTCAACACATGAGAATTTTTTCAAGAAGTCAATCAGAGGAGGGAAGTTGTACTCACTCTTTAAAAAAAAAGGAAAAGAAAAAAAGGACATGCCTAAAGCTCAGTATAAGGAATTATTAGCCACATGCAAATTCAAAGTCAAAAAGGGTGCAGCTCACACCGGTCATGACCATCAGCAAAAAGTCTACAAACGATAAATGCTGAAGGGGTTTTAGAGAACTGTGTACTTTCTAGCTGCTGGTGGGATGTAAAGTGGTAACGGCACTAACGCAAACTGAATCGAGCTGCTTGAAGAGGTAAAAATTGAGCTACCATGTGATGCGGCAGGGCACCTTTGGGCCTATAACCTAAGACCACCAGAATCGGAAAGACAGATGCAGGCAAATGTGCACTGAAACAATATTGAAATAGCCAAGACATGGAAGCAAAAAAAGGTCCATAAACAAATGAATGGACAAAGAAGAAGTGGTATATAGACAGAATGGAATAGTAGCCTCGGGAAAAAAATGAACAATGCCGTTTTCAGGACTACAGTTGAGGCTAGAAATAATCATATAATGTTAAGTAAGTAAAAAGGGTATGACAAATATCCTGTGATATCATTTATGCATGTTATCCTAAGATTGCTACCAATGAACATATTTCCACAGAAAAAGACACTCACAGACTTATCAAATAAACTAATGGTTAGCCAAAATGAAAGGTGGGAGGATGGGTAAATTAGGACTATGGGGTTAACATACATATACTAATGTATGTTAAATGTATATAAACATATAACAGATAAACTTTTTGAATTATATAATCACGAATACCTTTAAAATATACATTCTGTGATGACATACATGGTAACAGGATCCGAAGATGAACAGACATATGTAGGAATCATTAAGCAGATTCTGTACAGCCAGACAATCAAAACACTCCAATCAAATTTACCCCGATAAGAAATAGAAATTATATTTAAAAAACAAACATAAGTAAGGAGACATAAACTTCTGCGGCTTGTCCCAGCACATTCCACTCTAATTTACAACCTCGGAACCCTACCTCCAGGAAGACTCTGTTGCCAAAGTCACAAGAGTTGAGAACGTAATAATGCTGCCGCCTTGTGGCTGTTTCCCACAAGAGCAGCTTTAAACCCAGTGCCAATGGTTGCTTATATAGTCACAAGGACTGCAGGGCTGTAAATGACACAGGCCCTCAACAATGCCCTGGGGTAGGGAATAGGCAAGAAAATTCAACACATGAGAAGTTTTTCAAGAAATCAATCAGAGGAGGGAAGTTGTACTCACTCTTTAAAAAAAAAAGGAAAAGGAAAAAAAGGACATGCGTAAAGCTCAGTATAAGGAATTATTAGCCACATGCAAATTCAAATTCGAAAAGGTTTCAGCTCACACCAGTCAGGACCATCAGCAAAAAGTCTACAAACTATAAATGCTGAAGGGGTTTTAGAGAACTGTGTACCTTCTAGCTGCTGCTGGGATTTAAAGTGGTAACAGCACTAACAAAAACTGAATGGAGCTGCTTGAAAAGGTAAAAATTGAGCTACCATATGATGCAGCAGGGCAACTTTTGGGCCTATAAACTAAGACCACCAGAATCAGAAAGACAGAGGCAGGCAAATGTGCACTGCATCAATACTGAAATAGCCAAGACATGGAAGCAAAAAAAGGTCCATAAACAGATGAATGGACAAAGATGAAGTGGTATATAGACAGAATGGAATAGTAGCCTCGGGAAAAAAATGAACAATGCCGTTTTCAGGCCTACACTTGAGCCTAGAAATAATCATATAACGTTAAGTAAGTAAAAAGGTTATGACAAATATCCTGTGATATCATTTATGCATGTTATCCTAAGATTGCTACCAATGAACATATTTCCACAGAAAAAGACACTCACAGACTTATCAAATAAACTAATGGTTAGCCAAAATGAAAGGTGGGAGGATGGGTAAATTAGGACTATGGGGTTAACATACATATACTAATGTATGTTAAATGTATATAAACATATAACAGATAAACTTTATGAATTATATAATCACGAATACCTTTAAAATATACATTCTGTGATGACATACATGGTAACAGGATCCGAAGATGAACAGACATATGTAGGAATCATTAAGCAGATTCTGTACAGCCAGACAATCAAAACACTCCAATCAAATTTACCCCGATAAGAAATAGAAATTATATTTAAAAAACAAACATAAGTAAGGAGACATAAACTTCTGCGGCTTGTCCCAGCACATTCCACTCTAATTTACAACCTCGGAACCCTACCTCCAGGAAGACTCTGTTGCCAAAGTCACAAGAGTTGAGAACGTAATAATGCTGCCGCCTTGTGGCTGTTTCCCACAAGAGCAGCTTTAAACCCAGTGCCAATGGTTGCTTATATAGTCACAAGGACTGCAGGGCTGTAAATGACACAGGCCCTCAACAATGCCCTGGGGTAGGGAATAGGCAAGAAAATTCAACACATGAGAAGTTTTTCAAGAAATCAATCAGAGGAGGGAAGTTGTACTCACTCTTTAAAAAAAAAAGGAAAAGGAAAAAAAGGACATGCGTAAAGCTCAGTATAAGGAATTATTAGCCACATGCAAATTCAAATTCGAAAAGGTTTCAGCTCACACCAGTCAGGACCATCAGCAAAAAGTCTACAAACTATAAATGCTGAAGGGGTTTTAGAGAACTGTGTACCTTCTAGCTGCTGCTGGGATTTAAAGTGGTAACAGCACTAACAAAAACTGAATGGAGCTGCTTGAAAAGGTAAAAATTGAGCTACCATATGATGCAGCAGGGCAACTTTTGGGCCTATAAACTAAGACCACCAGAATCAGAAAGACAGAGGCAGGCAAATGTGCACTGCAGCAATACTGAAATAGCCAAGACATGGAAGCAAAAAAAGGTCCATAAACAGATGAATGGACAAAGATGAAGTGGTATATAGACAGAATGGAATAGTAGCCTCGGGAAAAAAATGAACAATGCCGTTTTCAGGCCTACACTTGAGCCTAGAAATAATCATATAACGTTAAGTAAGTAAAAAGGGTATGACAAATATCCTGTGATATCATTTATGCATGTTATCCTAAGATTGCTACCAATGAACATATTTCCACAGAAAAAGACACTCACAGACTTATCAAATAAACTAATGGTTAGCCAAAATGAAAGGTGGGAGGATGGGTAAATTAGGACTATGGGGTTAACATACATATACTAATGTATGTTAAATGTATATAAACATATAACAGATAAACTATATGTATTATATAATCACCAAGACCTTTAAAATATACATTTTGTAATCACATACATGGTAACAGGATCCGAAGATGAACAGACATATGCATGAATCATTGAGCAGATTCTGTACAGCCAGACAATCAAAACACTCTAATCAAATTTACTCCGATAAGAAATAGAATTTAAACTTAAAAAACAAACATAAGTAAGGAGACATAAACTTCTGGGGGCTTGTCCCAGCACATTCCACTCTAATTTACAACCTCGGAACACGACCTACAGGAAGACTCTGTTGCACTACTAACAAGAGTTGAGAACGTAATAATGCTGCCGCCTTGTGGCTGTTTCCCACAACAGCAGCTTTAAACCCAGTGCTAATGGTTGCTTATATAGTCACAAGGACTGCAGGGCTGTAAATGACACACGCCCTCAAAAATGCCCTGGGGTAGGGAATAGGCAAGAAAATTCAACACATGAGAATTTTTTCAAGAAGTCAATCAGAGGAGGGAAGTTGTACTCACTCTTTAAAAAAAAAGGAAAAGAAAAAAAGGACATGCCTAAAGCTCAGTATAAGGAATTATTAGCCACATGCAAATTCAAAGTCAAAAAGGGTGCAGCTCACACCGGTCATGACCATCAGCAAAAAGTCTACAAACGATAAATGCTGAAGGGGTTTTAGAGAACTGTGTACTTTCTAGCTGCTGGTGGGATGTAAAGTGGTAACGGCACTAACGCAAACTGAATCGAGCTGCTTGAAGAGGTAAAAATTGAGCTACCATATGATGCGGCAGGGCACCTTTGGGCCTATAACCTAAGACCACCAGAATCGGAAAGACAGATGCAGGCAAATGTGCACTGAAACAATATTGAAATAGCCAAGACATGGAAGCAAAAAAAGGTCCATAAACAAATGAATGGACAAAGAAGAAGTGGTATATAGACAGAATGGAATAGTAGCCTCGGGAAAAAAATGAACAATGCCGTTTTCAGGACTACAGTTGAGCCTAGAAATAATCATATAACGTTAAGTAAGTAAAAAGGGTATGACAAATATCCTGTGATATCATTTATGCATGTTATCCTAAGATTGCTACCAATGAACATATTTCCACAGAAAAAGACACTCACAGACTTATCAAATAAACTAATGGTTAGCCAAAATGAAAGGTGGGAGGATGGGTAAATTAGGACTATGGGGTTAACATACATATACTAATGTATGTTAAATGTATATAAACATATAACAGATAAACTTTATGAATTATATAATCACGAATACCTTTAAAATATACATTCTGTGATCATATACATGGTAACAGGATCCAAAGATGAACAGACATATGTAGGAATCATTAAGCAGATTCTGTACAGCCAGACAATCAAAACACTCCAATCAAATTTACCCCGATAAGAAATAGAAATTATATTTAAAAAACAAACATAAGTAAGGAGACATAAACTTCTGGGGGCATGTTCAAGCACATTCCACTCTAATTTACAACCTCGGAACCCTACCTCCAGGAAGACTCTGTTGCCAAAGTCACAAGAGTTGAGAACGTAATAATGCTGCCGCCTTGTGGCTGTTTCCCACAAGAGCAACTTTAAACCCAGTGCCAATGGTTGCTTATATAGTCACAAGGACTGCAGGGCTGTAAATGACACAGGCCCTCAAAACATCCCCTGGCGTAGGGAATAGGCAAGAAAATTCAAGACATGAGAAATTTTCCAAGAAATCAATAAGAGGAGGGAAGTTGTACTCACTCTTTAAAAAAAAGGAAAAGAAAAAAAAGGACATGCGTAAAGCTCAGTATAAGGAATTATTAGCCACATGCAAATTCAAATTCAAAAAGGTTTCAGCTCACACCAGTCAGGACCATCAGCAAAAAGTCTACAAACTATAAATGCTGAAGGGGTTTTAGAGAACTGTGTACCTTCTAGCTGCTGCTGGGATTTAAAGTGGTAACAGCACTAACGCAAACTGAATGGAGCTGCTTGAAAAGGTAAAAATTGACCTATCATATGATGTGGCAGGGCACCTTTTGGGCCTATAAACTAAGACCACCAGAATCAGAAAGACAGAGGCAGGCAAATGTGCACTGCAGCAATACTGAAATAGCCAAGACATGGAAGCAAAAAAAGGTCCATAAACAGATGAATGGACAAAGAAGAAGTGGTATATGGACAGAATGGAATGGTAGCCTTGGGAAAAAATGAACAATGCCGTTTTCAGGACTACAGTTGAGCCTGTAAATATTCATATAACTTTAAGTAAGTAAAAAGGGTATGACAAATATCGTATGATATCATTTATACATGTTATCCTAAGATTGCTACCAATGAACATATTTCCACAGAAAAAGACACTCACAGACTTATCAAATAAACTAATGGTTAGCCAAAATGAAAGGTGGGAGGATGGGTAAATTAGGACTATGGGGTTAACATACATATACTAATGTATGTTAAATGTATATAAACATATAACAGATAAACTATATGTATTATATAATCACCAAGACCTTTAAAATATACATTTTGTAATCACATACATGGTAACAGGATCCGAAGATGAACAGACATATGCATGAATCATTGAGCAGATTCTGTACAGCCAGACAATCAAAACACTCTAATCAAATTTACTCCGATAAGAAATAGAATTTAAACTTAAAAAACAAACATAAGTAAGGAGACATAAACTTCTGGGGGCTTGTCCCAGCACATTCCACTCTAATTTACAACCTCGGAACACGACCTACAGGAAGACTCTGTTGCACTACTAACAAGAGTTGAGAACGTAATAATGCTGCCGCCTTGTGGCTGTTTCCCACAACAGCAGCTTTAAACCCAGTGCTAATGGTTGCTTATATAGTCACAAGGACTGCAGGGCTGTAAATGACACACGCCCTCAAAAATGCCCTGGGGTAGGGAATAGGCAAGAAAATTCAACACATGAGAATTTTTTCAAGAAGTCAATCAGAGGAGGGAAGTTGTACTCACTCTTTAAAAAAAAAGGAAAAGAAAAAAAGGACATGCCTAAAGCTCAGTATAAGGAATTATTAGCCACATGCAAATTCAAAGTCAAAAAGGGTGCAGCTCACACCGGTCATGACCATCAGCAAAAAGTCTACAAACGATAAATGCTGAAGGGGTTTTAGAGAACTGTGTACTTTCTAGCTGCTGGTGGGATGTAAAGTGGTAACGGCACTAACGCAAACTGAATCGAGCTGCTTGAAGAGGTAAAAATTGAGCTACCATATGATGCGGCAGGGCACCTTTGGGCCTATAACCTAAGACCACCAGAATCGGAAAGACAGATGCAGGCAAATGTGCACTGAAACAATATTGAAATAGCCAAGACATGGAAGCAAAAAAAGGTCCATAAACAAATGAATGGACAAAGAAGAAGTGGTATATAGACAGAATGGAATAGTAGCCTCGGGAAAAAAATGAACAATGCCGTTTTCAGGACTACAGTTGAGGCTAGAAATAATCATATAATGTTAAGTAAGTAAAAAGGGTATGACAAATATCCTGTGATATCATTTATGCATGTTATCCTAAGATTGCTACCAATGAACATATTTCCACAGAAAAAGACACTCACAGACTTATCAAATAAACTAATGGTTAGCCAAAATGAAAGGTGGGAGGATGGGTAAATTAGGACTATGGGGTTAACATACATATACTAATGTATGTTAAATGTATATAAACATATAACAGATAAACTTTTTGAATTATATAATCACGAATACCTTTAAAATATACATTCTGTGATGACATACATGGTAACAGGATCCGAAGATGAACAGACATATGTAGGAATCATTAAGCAGATTCTGTACAGCCAGACAATCAAAACACTCCAATCAAATTTACCCCGATAAGAAATAGAAATTATATTTAAAAAACAAACATAAGTAAGGAGACATAAACTTCTGCGGCTTGTCCCAGCACATTCCACTCTAATTTACAACCTCGGAACCCTACCTCCAGGAAGACTCTGTTGCCAAAGTCACAAGAGTTGAGAACGTAATAATGCTGCCGCCTTGTGGCTGTTTCCCACAAGAGCAGCTTTAAACCCAGTGCCAATGGTTGCTTATATAGTCACAAGGACTGCAGGGCTGTAAATGACACAGGCCCTCAACAATGCCCTGGGGTAGGGAATAGGCAAGAAAATTCAACACATGAGAAGTTTTTCAAGAAATCAATCAGAGGAGGGAAGTTGTACTCACTCTTTAAAAAAAAAAGGAAAAGGAAAAAAAGGACATGCGTAAAGCTCAGTATAAGGAATTATTAGCCACATGCAAATTCAAATTCGAAAAGGTTTCAGCTCACACCAGTCAGGACCATCAGCAAAAAGTCTACAAACTATAAATGCTGAAGGGGTTTTAGAGAACTGTGTACCTTCTAGCTGCTGCTGGGATTTAAAGTGGTAACAGCACTAACAAAAACTGAATGGAGCTGCTTGAAAAGGTAAAAATTGAGCTACCATATGATGCAGCAGGGCAACTTTTGGGCCTATAAACTAAGACCACCAGAATCAGAAAGACAGAGGCAGGCAAATGTGCACTGCATCAATACTGAAATAGCCAAGACATGGAAGCAAAAAAAGGTCCATAAACAGATGAATGGACAAAGATGAAGTGGTATATAGACAGAATGGAATAGTAGCCTCGGGAAAAAAATGAACAATGCCGTTTTCAGGCCTACACTTGAGCCTAGAAATAATCATATAACGTTAAGTAAGTAAAAAGGGTATGACAAATATCCTGTGATATCATTTATGCATGTTATCCTAAGATTGCTACCAATGAACATATTTCCACAGAAAAAGACACTCACAGACTTATCAAATAAACTAATGGTTAGCCAAAATGAAAGGTGGGAGGATGGGTAAATTAGGACTATGGGGTTAACATACATATACTAATGTATGTTAAATGTATATAAACATATAACAGATAAACTATATGTATTATATAATCACCAAGACCTTTAAAATATACATTTTGTAATCACATACATGGTAACAGGATCCGAAGATGAACAGACATATGCATGAATCATTGAGCAGATTCTGTACAGCCAGACAATCAAAACACTCTAATCAAATTTACTCCGATAAGAAATAGAATTTAAACTTAAAAAACAAACATAAGTAAGGAGACATAAACTTCTGGGGGCTTGTCCCAGCACATTCCACTCTAATTTACAACCTCGGAACACGACCTACAGGAAGACTCTGTTGCACTACTAACAAGAGTTGAGAACGTAATAATGCTGCCGCCTTGTGGCTGTTTCCCACAACAGCAGCTTTAAACCCAGTGCTAATGGTTGCTTATATAGTCACAAGGACTGCAGGGCTGTAAATGACACACGCCCTCAAAAATGCCCTGGGGTAGGGAATAGGCAAGAAAATTCAACACATGAGAATTTTTTCAAGAAGTCAATCAGAGGAGGGAAGTTGTACTCACTCTTTAAAAAAAAAGGAAAAGAAAAAAAGGACATGCCTAAAGCTCAGTATAAGGAATTATTAGCCACATGCAAATTCAAAGTCAAAAAGGGTGCAGCTCACACCGGTCATGACCATCAGCAAAAAGTCTACAAACGATAAATGCTGAAGGGGTTTTAGAGAACTGTGTACTTTCTAGCTGCTGGTGGGATGTAAAGTGGTAACGGCACTAACGCAAACTGAATCGAGCTGCTTGAAGAGGTAAAAATTGAGCTACCATATGATGCGGCAGGGCACCTTTGGGCCTATAACCTAAGACCACCAGAATCGGAAAGACAGATGCAGGCAAATGTGCACTGAAACAATATTGAAATAGCCAAGACATGGAAGCAAAAAAAGGTCCATAAACAAATGAATGGACAAAGAAGAAGTGGTATATAGACAGAATGGAATAGTAGCCTCGGGAAAAAAATGAACAATGCCGTTTTCAGGACTACAGTTGAGCCTAGAAATAATCATATAACGTTAAGTAAGTAAAAAGGGTATGACAAATATCCTGTGATATCATTTATGCATGTTATCCTAAGATTGCTACCAATGAACATATTTCCACAGAAAAAGACACTCACAGACTTATCAAATAAACTAATGGTTAGCCAAAATGAAAGGTGGGAGGATGGGTAAATTAGGACTATGGGGTTAACATACATATACTAATGTATGTTAAATGTATATAAACATATAACAGATAAACTTTATGAATTATATAATCACGAATACCTTTAAAATATACATTCTGTGATCATATACATGGTAACAGGATCCAAAGATGAACAGACATATGTAGGAATCATTAAGCAGATTCTGTACAGCCAGACAATCAAAACACTCCAATCAAATTTACCCCGATAAGAAATAGAAATTATATTTAAAAAACAAACATAAGTAAGGAGACATAAACTTCTGGGGGCATGTTCAAGCACATTCCACTCTAATTTACAACCTCGGAACCCTACCTCCAGGAAGACTCTGTTGCCAAAGTCACAAGAGTTGAGAACGTAATAATGCTGCCGCCTTGTGGCTGTTTCCCACAAGAGCAACTTTAAACCCAGTGCCAATGGTTGCTTATATAGTCACAAGGACTGCAGGGCTGTAAATGACACAGGCCCTCAAAACATCCCCTGGCGTAGGGAATAGGCAAGAAAATTCAAGACATGAGAAATTTTCCAAGAAATCAATAAGAGGAGGGAAGTTGTACTCACTCTTTAAAAAAAAGGAAAAGAAAAAAAAGGACATGCGTAAAGCTCAGTATAAGGAATTATTAGCCACATGCAAATTCAAATTCAAAAAGGTTTCAGCTCACACCAGTCAGGACCATCAGCAAAAAGTCTACAAACTATAAATGCTGAAGGGGTTTTAGAGAACTGTGTACCTTCTAGCTGCTGCTGGGATTTAAAGTGGTAACAGCACTAACGCAAACTGAATGGAGCTGCTTGAAAAGGTAAAAATTGACCTATCATATGATGCGGCAGGGCACCTTTTGGGCCTATAAACTAAGACCACCAGAATCAGAAAGACAGAGGCAGGCAAATGTGCACTGCAGCAATACTGAAATAGCCAAGACATGGAAGCAAAAAAAGGTCCATAAACAGATGAATGGACAAAGAAGAAGTGGTATATGGACAGAATGGAATGGTAGCCTTGGGAAAAAATGAACAATGCCGTTTTCAGGACTACAGTTGAGCCTGTAAATATTCATATAACTTTAAGTAAGTAAAAAGGGTATGACAAATATCGTATGATATCATTTATACATGTTATCCTAAGATTGCTACCAATGAACATATTTCCACAGAAAAAGACACTCACAGACTTATCAAATAAACTAATGGTTAGCCAAAATGAAAGGTGGGAGGATGGGTAAATTAGGACTATGGGGTTAACATACATATACTAATGTATGTTAAATGTATATAAACATATAACAGATAAACTATATGTATTATATAATCACCAAGACCTTTAAAATATACATTTTGTAATCACATACATGGTAACAGGATCCGAAGATGAACAGACATATGCATGAATCATTGAGCAGATTCTGTACAGCCAGACAATCAAAACACTCTAATCAAATTTACTCCGATAAGAAATAGAATTTAAACTTAAAAAACAAACATAAGTAAGGAGACATAAACTTCTGGGGGCTTGTCCCAGCACATTCCACTCTAATTTACAACCTCGGAACACGACCTACAGGAAGACTCTGTTGCACTACTAACAAGAGTTGAGAACGTAATAATGCTGCCGCCTTGTGGCTGTTTCCCACAACAGCAGCTTTAAACCCAGTGCTAATGGTTGCTTATATAGTCACAAGGACTGCAGGGCTGTAAATGACACACGCCCTCAAAAATGCCCTGGGGTAGGGAATAGGCAAGAAAATTCAACACATGAGAATTTTTTCAAGAAGTCAATCAGAGGAGGGAAGTTGTACTCACTCTTTAAAAAAAAAGGAAAAGAAAAAAAGGACATGCCTAAAGCTCAGTATAAGGAATTATTAGCCACATGCAAATTCAAAGTCAAAAAGGGTGCAGCTCACACCGGTCATGACCATCAGCAAAAAGTCTACAAACGATAAATGCTGAAGGGGTTTTAGAGAACTGTGTACTTTCTAGCTGCTGGTGGGATGTAAAGTGGTAACGGCACTAACGCAAACTGAATCGAGCTGCTTGAAGAGGTAAAAATTGAGCTACCATATGATGCGGCAGGGCACCTTTGGGCCTATAACCTAAGACCACCAGAATCGGAAAGACAGATGCAGGCAAATGTGCACTGAAACAATATTGAAATAGCCAAGACATGGAAGCAAAAAAAGGTCCATAAACAAATGAATGGACAAAGAAGAAGTGGTATATAGACAGAATGGAATAGTAGCCTCGGGAAAAAAATGAACAATGCCGTTTTCAGGACTACAGTTGAGGCTAGAAATAATCATATAATGTTAAGTAAGTAAAAAGGGTATGACAAATATCCTGTGATATCATTTATGCATGTTATCCTAAGATTGCTACCAATGAACATATTTCCACAGAAAAAGACACTCACAGACTTATCAAATAAACTAATGGTTAGCCAAAATGAAAGGTGGGAGGATGGGTAAATTAGGACTATGGGGTTAACATACATATACTAATGTATGTTAAATGTATATAAACATATAACAGATAAACTTTTTGAATTATATAATCACGAATACCTTTAAAATATACATTCTGTGATGACATACATGGTAACAGGATCCGAAGATGAACAGACATATGTAGGAATCATTAAGCAGATTCTGTACAGCCAGACAATCAAAACACTCCAATCAAATTTACCCCGATAAGAAATAGAAATTATATTTAAAAAACAAACATAAGTAAGGAGACATAAACTTCTGCGGCTTGTCCCAGCACATTCCACTCTAATTTACAACCTCGGAACCCTACCTCCAGGAAGACTCTGTTGCCAAAGTCACAAGAGTTGAGAACGTAATAATGCTGCCGCCTTGTGGCTGTTTCCCACAAGAGCAGCTTTAAACCCAGTGCCAATGGTTGCTTATATAGTCACAAGGACTGCAGGGCTGTAAATGACACAGGCCCTCAACAATGCCCTGGGGTAGGGAATAGGCAAGAAAATTCAACACATGAGAAGTTTTTCAAGAAATCAATCAGAGGAGGGAAGTTGTACTCACTCTTTAAAAAAAAAAGGAAAAGGAAAAAAAGGACATGCGTAAAGCTCAGTATAAGGAATTATTAGCCACATGCAAATTCAAATTCGAAAAGGTTTCAGCTCACACCAGTCAGGACCATCAGCAAAAAGTCTACAAACTATAAATGCTGAAGGGGTTTTAGAGAACTGTGTACCTTCTAGCTGCTGCTGGGATTTAAAGTGGTAACAGCACTAACAAAAACTGAATGGAGCTGCTTGAAAAGGTAAAAATTGAGCTACCATATGATGCAGCAGGGCAACTTTTGGGCCTATAAACTAAGACCACCAGAATCAGAAAGACAGAGGCAGGCAAATGTGCACTGCAGCAATACTGAAATAGCCAAGACATGGAAGCAAAAAAAGGTCCATAAACAGATGAATGGACAAAGATGAAGTGGTATATAGACAGAATGGAATAGTAGCCTCGGGAAAAAAATGAACAATGCCGTTTTCAGGCCTACACTTGAGCCTAGAAATAATCATATAACGTTAAGTAAGTAAAAAGGGTATGACAAATATCCTGTGATATCATTTATGCATGTTATCCTAAGATTGCTACCAATGAACATATTTCCACAGAAAAAGACACTCACAGACTTATCAAATAAACTAATGGTTAGCCAAAATGAAAGGTGGGAGGATGGGTAAATTAGGACTATGGGGTTAACATACATATACTAATGTATGTTAAATGTATATAAACATATAACAGATAAACTATATGTATTATATAATCACCAAGACCTTTAAAATATACATTTTGTAATCACATACATGGTAACAGGATCCGAAGATGAACAGACATATGCATGAATCATTGAGCAGATTCTGTACAGCCAGACAATCAAAACACTCTAATCAAATTTACTCCGATAAGAAATAGAATTTAAACTTAAAAAACAAACATAAGTAAGGAGACATAAACTTCTGGGGGCTTGTCCCAGCACATTCCACTCTAATTTACAACCTCGGAACACGACCTACAGGAAGACTCTGTTGCACTACTAACAAGAGTTGAGAACGTAATAATGCTGCCGCCTTGTGGCTGTTTCCCACAACAGCAGCTTTAAACCCAGTGCTAATGGTTGCTTATATAGTCACAAGGACTGCAGGGCTGTAAATGACACACGCCCTCAAAAATGCCCTGGGGTAGGGAATAGGCAAGAAAATTCAACACATGAGAATTTTTTCAAGAAGTCAATCAGAGGAGGGAAGTTGTACTCACTCTTTAAAAAAAAAGGAAAAGAAAAAAAGGACATGCCTAAAGCTCAGTATAAGGAATTATTAGCCACATGCAAATTCAAAGTCAAAAAGGGTGCAGCTCACACCGGTCATGACCATCAGCAAAAAGTCTACAAACGATAAATGCTGAAGGGGTTTTAGAGAACTGTGTACTTTCTAGCTGCTGGTGGGATGTAAAGTGGTAACGGCACTAACGCAAACTGAATCGAGCTGCTTGAAGAGGTAAAAATTGAGCTACCATATGATGCGGCAGGGCACCTTTGGGCCTATAACCTAAGACCACCAGAATCGGAAAGACAGATGCAGGCAAATGTGCACTGAAACAATATTGAAATAGCCAAGACATGGAAGCAAAAAAAGGTCCATAAACAAATGAATGGACAAAGAAGAAGTGGTATATAGACAGAATGGAATAGTAGCCTCGGGAAAAAAATGAACAATGCCGTTTTCAGGACTACAGTTGAGCCTAGAAATAATCATATAACGTTAAGTAAGTAAAAAGGGTATGACAAATATCCTGTGATATCATTTATGCATGTTATCCTAAGATTGCTACCAATGAACATATTTCCACAGAAAAAGACACTCACAGACTTATCAAATAAACTAATGGTTAGCCAAAATGAAAGGTGGGAGGATGGGTAAATTAGGACTATGGGGTTAACATACATATACTAATGTATGTTAAATGTATATAAACATATAACAGATAAACTTTATGAATTATATAATCACGAATACCTTTAAAATATACATTCTGTGATCATATACATGGTAACAGGATCCAAAGATGAACAGACATATGTAGGAATCATTAAGCAGATTCTGTACAGCCAGACAATCAAAACACTCCAATCAAATTTACCCCGATAAGAAATAGAAATTATATTTAAAAAACAAACATAAGTAAGGAGACATAAACTTCTGGGGGCATGTTCAAGCACATTCCACTCTAATTTACAACCTCGGAACCCTACCTCCAGGAAGACTCTGTTGCCAAAGTCACAAGAGTTGAGAACGTAATAATGCTGCCGCCTTGTGGCTGTTTCCCACAAGAGCAACTTTAAACCCAGTGCCAATGGTTGCTTATATAGTCACAAGGACTGCAGGGCTGTAAATGACACAGGCCCTCAAAACATCCCCTGGCGTAGGGAATAGGCAAGAAAATTCAAGACATGAGAAATTTTCCAAGAAATCAATAAGAGGAGGGAAGTTGTACTCACTCTTTAAAAAAAAGGAAAAGAAAAAAAAGGACATGCGTAAAGCTCAGTATAAGGAATTATTAGCCACATGCAAATTCAAATTCAAAAAGGTTTCAGCTCACACCAGTCAGGACCATCAGCAAAAAGTCTACAAACTATAAATGCTGAAGGGGTTTTAGAGAACTGTGTACCTTCTAGCTGCTGCTGGGATTTAAAGTGGTAACAGCACTAACGCAAACTGAATGGAGCTGCTTGAAAAGGTAAAAATTGACCTATCATATGATGCGGCAGGGCACCTTTTGGGCCTATAAACTAAGACCACCAGAATCAGAAAGACAGAGGCAGGCAAATGTGCACTGCAGCAATACTGAAATAGCCAAGACATGGAAGCAAAAAAAGGTCCATAAACAGATGAATGGACAAAGAAGAAGTGGTATATGGACAGAATGGAATGGTAGCCTTGGGAAAAAATGAACAATGCCGTTTTCAGGACTACAGTTGAGCCTGTAAATATTCATATAACTTTAAGTAAGTAAAAAGGGTATGACAAATATCGTATGATATCATTTATACATGTTATCCTAAGATTGCTACCAATGAACATATTTCCACAGAAAAAGACACTCACAGACTTATCAAATAAACTAATGGTTAGCCAAAATGAAAGGTGGGAGGATGGGTAAATTAGGACTATGGGGTTAACATACATATACTAATGTATGTTAAATGTATATAAACATATAACAGATAAACTATATGTATTATATAATCACCAAGACCTTTAAAATATACATTTTGTAATCACATACATGGTAACAGGATCCGAAGATGAACAGACATATGCATGAATCATTGAGCAGATTCTGTACAGCCAGACAATCAAAACACTCTAATCAAATTTACTCCGATAAGAAATAGAATTTAAACTTAAAAAACAAACATAAGTAAGGAGACATAAACTTCTGGGGGCTTGTCCCAGCACATTCCACTCTAATTTACAACCTCGGAACACGACCTACAGGAAGACTCTGTTGCACTACTAACAAGAGTTGAGAACGTAATAATGCTGCCGCCTTGTGGCTGTTTCCCACAACAGCAGCTTTAAACCCAGTGCTAATGGTTGCTTATATAGTCACAAGGACTGCAGGGCTGTAAATGACACACGCCCTCAAAAATGCCCTGGGGTAGGGAATAGGCAAGAAAATTCAACACATGAGAATTTTTTCAAGAAGTCAATCAGAGGAGGGAAGTTGTACTCACTCTTTAAAAAAAAAGGAAAAGAAAAAAAGGACATGCCTAAAGCTCAGTATAAGGAATTATTAGCCACATGCAAATTCAAAGTCAAAAAGGGTGCAGCTCACACCGGTCATGACCATCAGCAAAAAGTCTACAAACGATAAATGCTGAAGGGGTTTTAGAGAACTGTGTACTTTCTAGCTGCTGGTGGGATGTAAAGTGGTAACGGCACTAACGCAAACTGAATCGAGCTGCTTGAAGAGGTAAAAATTGAGCTACCATATGATGCGGCAGGGCACCTTTGGGCCTATAACCTAAGACCACCAGAATCGGAAAGACAGATGCAGGCAAATGTGCACTGAAACAATATTGAAATAGCCAAGACATGGAAGCAAAAAAAGGTCCATAAACAAATGAATGGACAAAGAAGAAGTGGTATATAGACAGAATGGAATAGTAGCCTCGGGAAAAAAATGAACAATGCCGTTTTCAGGACTACAGTTGAGCCTAGAAATAATCATATAACGTTAAGTAAGTAAAAAGGGTATGACAAATATCCTGTGATATCATTTATGCATGTTATCCTAAGATTGCTACCAATGAACATATTTCCACAGAAAAAGACACTCACAGACTTATCAAATAAACTAATGGTTAGCCAAAACGAAAGGTGGGAGGATGGGTAAATTAGGACTATGGGGTTAACATACATATACTAATGTATGTTAAATGTATATAAACATATAACAGATAAACTTTTTGAATTATATAATCACGAATACCTTTAAAATATACATTCTGTGATGACATACATGGTAACAGGATCCGAAGATGAACAGACATATGTAGGAATCATTAAGCAGATTCTGTACAGCCAGACAATCAAAACACTCCAATCAAATTTACCCCGATAAGAAATAGAAATTATATTTAAAAAACAAACATAAGTAAGGAGACATAAACTTCTGCGGCTTGTCCCAGCACATTCCACTCTAATTTACAACCTCGGAACCCTACCTCCAGGAAGACTCTGTTGCCAAAGTCACAAGAGTTGAGAACGTAATAATGCTGCCGCCTTGTGGCTGTTTCCCACAAGAGCAGCTTTAAACCCAGTGCCAATGGTTGCTTATATAGTCACAAGGACTGCAGGGCTGTAAATGACACAGGCCCTCAACAATGCCCTGGGGTAGGGAATAGGCAAGAAAATTCAACACATGAGAAGTTTTTCAAGAAATCAATCAGAGGAGGGAAGTTGTACTCACTCTTTAAAAAAAAAAGGAAAAGGAAAAAAAGGACATGCGTAAAGCTCAGTATAAGGAATTATTAGCCACATGCAAATTCAAATTCGAAAAGGTTTCAGCTCACACCAGTCAGGACCATCAGCAAAAAGTCTACAAACTATAAATGCTGAAGGGGTTTTAGAGAACTGTGTACCTTCTAGCTGCTGCTGGGATTTAAAGTGGTAACAGCACTAACAAAAACTGAATGGAGCTGCTTGAAAAGGTAAAAATTGAGCTACCATATGATGCAGCAGGGCAACTTTTGGGCCTATAAACTAAGACCACCAGAATCAGAAAGACAGAGGCAGGCAAATGTGCACTGCAGCAATACTGAAATAGCCAAGACATGGAAGCAAAAAAAGGTCCATAAACAGATGAATGGACAAAGATGAAGTGGTATATAGACAGAATGGAATAGTAGCCTCGGGAAAAAAATGAACAATGCCGTTTTCAGGCCTACACTTGAGCCTGTAAATATTCATATAACGTTAAGTAAGTAAAAAGGGTATGACAAATATCCTGTGATATCATTTATGCATGTTATCCTAAGATTGCTACCAATGAACATATTTCCACAGAAAAAGACACTCACAGACTTATCAAATAAACTAATGGTTAGCCAAAATGAAAGGTGGGAGGATGGGTAAATTAGGACTATGGGGTTAACATACATATACTAATGTATGTTAAATGTATATAAACATATAACAGATAAACTATATGTATTATATAATCACCAAGACCTTTAAAATATACATTTTGTAATCACATACATGGTAACAGGATCCGAAGATGAACAGACATATGCATGAATCATTGAGCAGATTCTGTACAGCCAGACAATCAAAACACTCTAATCAAATTTACTCCGATAAGAAATAGAATTTAAACTTAAAAAACAAACATAAGTAAGGAGACATAAACTTCTGGGGGCTTGTCCCAGCACATTCCACTCTAATTTACAACCTCGGAACACGACCTACAGGAAGACTCTGTTGCACTACTAACAAGAGTTGAGAACGTAATAATGCTGCCGCCTTGTGGCTGTTTCCCACAACAGCAGCTTTAAACCCAGTGCTAATGGTTGCTTATATAGTCACAAGGACTGCAGGGCTGTAAATGACACACGCCCTCAAAAATGCCCTGGGGTAGGGAATAGGCAAGAAAATTCAACACATGAGAATTTTTTCAAGAAGTCAATCAGAGGAGGGAAGTTGTACTCACTCTTTAAAAAAAAAGGAAAAGAAAAAAAGGACATGCCTAAAGCTCAGTATAAGGAATTATTAGCCACATGCAAATTCAAAGTCAAAAAGGGTGCAGCTCACACCGGTCATGACCATCAGCAAAAAGTCTACAAACGATAAATGCTGAAGGGGTTTTAGAGAACTGTGTACTTTCTAGCTGCTGGTGGGATGTAAAGTGGTAACGGCACTAACGCAAACTGAATCGAGCTGCTTGAAGAGGTAAAAATTGAGCTACCATATGATGCGGCAGGGCACCTTTGGGCCTATAACCTAAGACCACCAGAATCGGAAAGACAGATGCAGGCAAATGTGCACTGAAACAATATTGAAATAGCCAAGACATGGAAGCAAAAAAAGGTCCATAAACAAATGAATGGACAAAGAAGAAGTGGTATATAGACAGAATGGAATAGTAGCCTCGGGAAAAAAATGAACAATGCCGTTTTCAGGACTACAGTTGAGGCTAGAAATAATCATATAACGTTAAGTAAGTAAAAAGGGTATGACAAATATCCTGTGATATCATTTATGCATGTTATCCTAAGATTGCTACCAATGAACATATTTCCACAGAAAAAGACACTCACAGACTTATCAAATAAACTAATGGTTAGCCAAAATGAAAGGTGGGAGGATGGGTAAATTAGGACTATGGGGTTAACATACATATACTAATGTATGTTAAATGTATATAAACATATAACAGATAAACTTTATGAATTATATAATCACGAATACCTTTAAAATATACATTCTGTGATCATATACATGGTAACAGGATCCAAAGATGAACAGACATATGTAGGAATCATTAAGCAGATTCTGTACAGCCAGACAATCAAAACACTCCAATCAAATTTACCCCGATAAGAAATAGAAATTATATTTAAAAAACAAACATAAGTAAGGAGACATAAACTTCTGGGGGCATGTTCAAGCACATTCCACTCTAATTTACAACCTCGGAACCCTACCTCCAGGAAGACTCTGTTGCCAAAGTCACAAGAGTTGAGAACGTAATAATGCTGCTGCCTTGTGGCTGTTTCCCACAAGAGCAACTTTAAACCCAGTGCCAATGGTTGCTTATATAGTCACAAGGACTGCAGGGCTGTAAATGACACAGGCCCTCAAAACATCCCCTGGCGTAGGGAATAGGCAAGAAAATTCAAGACATGAGAAATTTTCCAAGAAATCAATAAGAGGAGGGAAGTTGTACTCACTCTTTAAAAAAAAGGAAAAGAAAAAAAAGGACATGCGTAAAGCTCAGTATAAGGAATTATTAGCCACATGCAAATTCAAATTCAAAAAGGTTTCAGCTCACACCAGTCAGGACCATCAGCAAAAAGTCTACAAACTATAAATGCTGAAGGGGTTTTAGAGAACTGTGTACCTTCTAGCTGCTGCTGGGATTTAAAGTGGTAACAGCACTAACGCAAACTGAATGGAGCTGCTTGAAAAGGTAAAAATTGACCTATCATATGATGCGGCAGGGCACCTTTTGGGCCTATAAACTAAGACCACCAGAATCAGAAAGACAGAGGCAGGCAAATGTGCACTGCAGCAATACTGAAATAGCCAAGACATGGAAGCAAAAAAAGGTCCATAAACAGATGAATGGACAAAGAAGAAGTGGTATATGGACAGAATGGAATGGTAGCCTTGGGAAAAAATGAACAATGCCGTTTTCAGGACTACAGTTGAGCCTGTAAATATTCATATAACTTTAAGTAAGTAAAAAGGGTATGACAAATATCGTATGATATCATTTATACATGTTATCCTAAGATTGCTACCAATGAACATATTTCCACAGAAAAAGACACTCACAGACTTATCAAATAAACTAATGGTTAGCCAAAATGAAAGGTGGGAGGATGGGTAAATTAGGACTATGGGGTTAACATACATATACTAATGTATGTTAAATGTATATAAACATATAACAGATAAACTATATGTATTATATAATCACCAAGACCTTTAAAATATACATTTTGTAATCACATACATGGTAACAGGATCCGAAGATGAACAGACATATGCATGAATCATTGAGCAGATTCTGTACAGCCAGACAATCAAAACACTCTAATCAAATTTACTCCGATAAGAAATAGAATTTAAACTTAAAAAACAAACATAAGTAAGGAGACATAAACTTCTGGGGGCTTGTCCCAGCACATTCCACTCTAATTTACAACCTCGGAACACGACCTACAGGAAGACTCTGTTGCACTACTAACAAGAGTTGAGAACGTAATAATGCTGCCGCCTTGTGGCTGTTTCCCACAACAGCAGCTTTAAACCCAGTGCTAATGGTTGCTTATATAGTCACAAGGACTGCAGGGCTGTAAATGACACACGCCCTCAAAAATGCCCTGGGGTAGGGAATAGGCAAGAAAATTCAACACATGAGAATTTTTTCAAGAAGTCAATCAGAGGAGGGAAGTTGTACTCACTCTTTAAAAAAAAAGGAAAAGAAAAAAAGGACATGCCTAAAGCTCAGTATAAGGAATTATTAGCCACATGCAAATTCAAAGTCAAAAAGGGTGCAGCTCACACCGGTCATGACCATCAGCAAAAAGTCTACAAACGATAAATGCTGAAGGGGTTTTAGAGAACTGTGTACTTTCTAGCTGCTGGTGGGATGTAAAGTGGTAACGGCACTAACGCAAACTGAATCGAGCTGCTTGAAGAGGTAAAAATTGAGCTACCATATGATGCGGCAGGGCACCTTTGGGCCTATAACCTAAGACCACCAGAATCGGAAAGACAGATGCAGGCAAATGTGCACTGAAACAATATTGAAATAGCCAAGACATGGAAGCAAAAAAAGGTCCATAAACAAATGAATGGACAAAGAAGAAGTGGTATATAGACAGAATGGAATAGTAGCCTCGGGAAAAAAATGAACAATGCCGTTTTCAGGACTACAGTTGAGCCTAGAAATAATCATATAACGTTAAGTAAGTAAAAAGGGTATGACAAATATCCTGTGATATCATTTATGCATGTTATCCTAAGATTGCTACCAATGAACATATTTCCACAGAAAAAGACACTCACAGACTTATCAAATAAACTAATGGTTAGCCAAAATGAAAGGTGGGAGGATGGGTAAATTAGGACTATGGGGTTAACATACATATACTAATGTATGTTAAATGTATATAAACATATAACAGATAAACTTTATGAATTATATAATCACGAATACCTTTAAAATATACATTCTGTGATCATATACATGGTAACAGGATCCAAAGATGAACAGACATATGTAGGAATCATTAAGCAGATTCTGTACAGCCAGACAATCAAAACACTCCAATCAAATTTACCCCGATAAGAAATAGAAATTATATTTAAAAAACAAACATAAGTAAGGAGACATAAACTTCTGGGGGCATGTTCAAGCACATTCCACTCTAATTTACAACCTCGGAACCCTACCTCCAGGAAGACTCTGTTGCCAAAGTCACAAGAGTTGAGAACGTAATAATGCTGCCGCCTTGTGGCTGTTTCCCACAAGAGCAACTTTAAACCCAGTGCCAATGGTTGCTTATATAGTCACAAGGACTGCAGGGCTGTAAATGACACAGGCCCTCAAAACATCCCCTGGCGTAGGGAATAGGCAAGAAAATTCAAGACATGAGAAATTTTCCAAGAAATCAATAAGAGGAGGGAAGTTGTACTCACTCTTTAAAAAAAAGGAAAAGAAAAAAAAGGACATGCGTAAAGCTCAGTATAAGGAATTATTAGCCACATGCAAATTCAAATTCAAAAAGGTTTCAGCTCACACCAGTCAGGACCATCAGCAAAAAGTCTACAAACTATAAATGCTGAAGGGGTTTTAGAGAACTGTGTACCTTCTAGCTGCTGCTGGGATTTAAAGTGGTAACAGCACTAACGCAAACTGAATGGAGCTGCTTGAAAAGGTAAAAATTGACCTATCATATGATGCGGCAGGGCACCTTTTGGGCCTATAAACTAAGACCACCAGAATCAGAAAGACAGAGGCAGGCAAATGTGCACTGCAGCAATACTGAAATAGCCAAGACATGGAAGCAAAAAAAGGTCCATAAACAGATGAATGGACAAAGAAGAAGTGGTATATGGACAGAATGGAATGGTAGCCTTGGGAAAAAATGAACAATGCCGTTTTCAGGACTACAGTTGAGCCTGTAAATATTCATATAACTTTAAGTAAGTAAAAAGGGTATGACAAATATCGTATGATATCATTTATACATGTTATCCTAAGATTGCTACCAATGAACATATTTCCACAGAAAAAGACACTCACAGACTTATCAAATAAACTAATGGTTAGCCAAAATGAAAGGTGGGAGGATGGGTAAATTAGGACTATGGGGTTAACATACATATACTAATGTATGTTAAATGTATATAAACATATAACAGATAAACTATATGTATTATATAATCACCAAGACCTTTAAAATATACATTTTGTAATCACATACATGGTAACAGGATCCGAAGATGAACAGACATATGCATGAATCATTGAGCAGATTCTGTACAGCCAGACAATCAAAACACTCTAATCAAATTTACTCCGATAAGAAATAGAATTTAAACTTAAAAAACAAACATAAGTAAGGAGACATAAACTTCTGGGGGCTTGTCCCAGCACATTCCACTCTAATTTACAACCTCGGAACACGACCTACAGGAAGACTCTGTTGCACTACTAACAAGAGTTGAGAACGTAATAATGCTGCCGCCTTGTGGCTGTTTCCCACAACAGCAGCTTTAAACCCAGTGCTAATGGTTGCTTATATAGTCACAAGGACTGCAGGGCTGTAAATGACACACGCCCTCAAAAATGCCCTGGGGTAGGGAATAGGCAAGAAAATTCAACACATGAGAATTTTTTCAAGAAGTCAATCAGAGGAGGGAAGTTGTACTCACTCTTTAAAAAAAAAGGAAAAGAAAAAAAGGACATGCCTAAAGCTCAGTATAAGGAATTATTAGCCACATGCAAATTCAAAGTCAAAAAGGGTGCAGCTCACACCGGTCATGACCATCAGCAAAAAGTCTACAAACGATAAATGCTGAAGGGGTTTTAGAGAACTGTGTACTTTCTAGCTGCTGGTGGGATGTAAAGTGGTAACGGCACTAACGCAAACTGAATCGAGCTGCTTGAAGAGGTAAAAATTGAGCTACCATATGATGCGGCAGGGCACCTTTGGGCCTATAACCTAAGACCACCAGAATCGGAAAGACAGATGCAGGCAAATGTGCACTGAAACAATATTGAAATAGCCAAGACATGGAAGCAAAAAAAGGTCCATAAACAAATGAATGGACAAAGAAGAAGTGGTATATAGACAGAATGGAATAGTAGCCTCGGGAAAAAAATGAACAATGCCGTTTTCAGGACTACAGTTGAGCCTAGAAATAATCATATAACGTTAAGTAAGTAAAAAGGGTATGACAAATATCCTGTGATATCATTTATGCATGTTATCCTAAGATTGCTACCAATGAACATATTTCCACAGAAAAAGACACTCACAGACTTATCAAATAAACTAATGGTTAGCCAAAATGAAAGGTGGGAGGATGGGTAAATTAGGACTATGGGGTTAACATACATATACTAATGTATGTTAAATGTATATAAACATATAACAGATAAACTTTTTGAATTATATAATCACGAATACCTTTAAAATATACATTCTGTGATGACATACATGGTAACAGGATCCGAAGATGAACAGACATATGTAGGAATCATTAAGCAGATTCTGTACAGCCAGACAATCAAAACACTCCAATCAAATTTACCCCGATAAGAAATAGAAATTATATTTAAAAAACAAACATAAGTAAGGAGACATAAACTTCTGCGGCTTGTCCCAGCACATTCCACTCTAATTTACAACCTCGGAACCCTACCTCCAGGAAGACTCTGTTGCCAAAGTCACAAGAGTTGAGAACGTAATAATGCTGCCGCCTTGTGGCTGTTTCCCACAAGAGCAGCTTTAAACCCAGTGCCAATGGTTGCTTATATAGTCACAAGGACTGCAGGGCTGTAAATGACACAGGCCCTCAACAATGCCCTGGGGTAGGGAATAGGCAAGAAAATTCAACACATGAGAAGTTTTTCAAGAAATCAATCAGAGGAGGGAAGTTGTACTCACTCTTTAAAAAAAAAAGGAAAAGGAAAAAAAGGACATGCGTAAAGCTCAGTATAAGGAATTATTAGCCACATGCAAATTCAAATTCGAAAAGGTTTCAGCTCACACCAGTCAGGACCATCAGCAAAAAGTCTACAAACTATAAATGCTGAAGGGGTTTTAGAGAACTGTGTACCTTCTAGCTGCTGCTGGGATTTAAAGTGGTAACAGCACTAACAAAAACTGAATGGAGCTGCTTGAAAAGGTAAAAATTGAGCTACCATATGATGCAGCAGGGCAACTTTTGGGCCTATAAACTAAGACCACCAGAATCAGAAAGACAGAGGCAGGCAAATGTGCACTGCAGCAATACTGAAATAGCCAAGACATGGAAGCAAAAAAAGGTCCATAAACAGATGAATGGACAAAGATGAAGTGGTATATAGACAGAATGGAATAGTAGCCTCGGGAAAAAAATGAACAATGCCGTTTTCAGGCCTACACTTGAGCCTGTAAATATTCATATAACGTTAAGTAAGTAAAAAGGGTATGACAAATATCCTGTGATATCATTTATGCATGTTATCCTAAGATTGCTACCAATGAACATATTTCCACAGAAAAAGACACTCACAGACTTATCAAATAAACTAATGGTTAGCCAAAATGAAAGGTGGGAGGATGGGTAAATTAGGACTATGGGGTTAACATACATATACTAATGTATGTTAAATGTATATAAACATATAACAGATAAACTATATGTATTATATAATCACCAAGACCTTTAAAATATACATTTTGTAATCACATACATGGTAACAGGATCCGAAGATGAACAGACATATGCATGAATCATTGAGCAGATTCTGTACAGCCAGACAATCAAAACACTCTAATCAAATTTACTCCGATAAGAAATAGAATTTAAACTTAAAAAACAAACATAAGTAAGGAGACATAAACTTCTGGGGGCTTGTCCCAGCACATTCCACTCTAATTTACAACCTCGGAACACGACCTACAGGAAGACTCTGTTGCACTACTAACAAGAGTTGAGAACGTAATAATGCTGCCGCCTTGTGGCTGTTTCCCACAACAGCAGCTTTAAACCCAGTGCTAATGGTTGCTTATATAGTCACAAGGACTGCAGGGCTGTAAATGACACACGCCCTCAAAAATGCCCTGGGGTAGGGAATAGGCAAGAAAATTCAACACATGAGAATTTTTTCAAGAAGTCAATCAGAGGAGGGAAGTTGTACTCACTCTTTAAAAAAAAAGGAAAAGAAAAAAAGGACATGCCTAAAGCTCAGTATAAGGAATTATTAGCCACATGCAAATTCAAAGTCAAAAAGGGTGCAGCTCACACCGGTCATGACCATCAGCAAAAAGTCTACAAACGATAAATGCTGAAGGGGTTTTAGAGAACTGTGTACTTTCTAGCTGCTGGTGGGATGTAAAGTGGTAACGGCACTAACGCAAACTGAATCGAGCTGCTTGAAGAGGTAAAAATTGAGCTACCATATGATGCGGCAGGGCACCTTTGGGCCTATAACCTAAGACCACCAGAATCGGAAAGACAGATGCAGGCAAATGTGCACTGAAACAATATTGAAATAGCCAAGACATGGAAGCAAAAAAAGGTCCATAAACAAATGAATGGACAAAGAAGAAGTGGTATATAGACAGAATGGAATAGTAGCCTCGGGAAAAAAATGAACAATGCCGTTTTCAGGACTACAGTTGAGGCTAGAAATAATCATATAACGTTAAGTAAGTAAAAAGGGTATGACAAATATCCTGTGATATCATTTATGCATGTTATCCTAAGATTGCTACCAATGAACATATTTCCACAGAAAAAGACACTCACAGACTTATCAAATAAACTAATGGTTAGCCAAAATGAAAGGTGGGAGGATGGGTAAATTAGGACTATGGGGTTAACATACATATACTAATGTATGTTAAATGTATATAAACATATAACAGATAAACTTTATGAATTATATAATCACGAATACCTTTAAAATATACATTCTGTGATCATATACATGGTAACAGGATCCAAAGATGAACAGACATATGTAGGAATCATTAAGCAGATTCTGTACAGCCAGACAATCAAAACACTCCAATCAAATTTACCCCGATAAGAAATAGAAATTATATTTAAAAAACAAACATAAGTAAGGAGACATAAACTTCTGGGGGCATGTTCAAGCACATTCCACTCTAATTTACAACCTCGGAACCCTACCTCCAGGAAGACTCTGTTGCCAAAGTCACAAGAGTTGAGAACGTAATAATGCTGCTGCCTTGTGGCTGTTTCCCACAAGAGCAACTTTAAACCCAGTGCCAATGGTTGCTTATATAGTCACAAGGACTGCAGGGCTGTAAATGACACAGGCCCTCAAAACATCCCCTGGCGTAGGGAATAGGCAAGAAAATTCAAGACATGAGAAATTTTCCAAGAAATCAATAAGAGGAGGGAAGTTGTACTCACTCTTTAAAAAAAAGGAAAAGAAAAAAAAGGACATGCGTAAAGCTCAGTATAAGGAATTATTAGCCACATGCAAATTCAAATTCAAAAAGGTTTCAGCTCACACCAGTCAGGACCATCAGCAAAAAGTCTACAAACTATAAATGCTGAAGGGGTTTTAGAGAACTGTGTACCTTCTAGCTGCTGCTGGGATTTAAAGTGGTAACAGCACTAACGCAAACTGAATGGAGCTGCTTGAAAAGGTAAAAATTGACCTATCATATGATGCGGCAGGGCACCTTTTGGGCCTATAAACTAAGACCACCAGAATCAGAAAGACAGAGGCAGGCAAATGTGCACTGCAGCAATACTGAAATAGCCAAGACATGGAAGCAAAAAAAGGTCCATAAACAGATGAATGGACAAAGAAGAAGTGGTATATGGACAGAATGGAATGGTAGCCTTGGGAAAAAATGAACAATGCCGTTTTCAGGACTACAGTTGAGCCTGTAAATATTCATATAACTTTAAGTAAGTAAAAAGGGTATGACAAATATCGTATGATATCATTTATACATGTTATCCTAAGATTGCTACCAATGAACATATTTCCACAGAAAAAGACACTCACAGACTTATCAAATAAACTAATGGTTAGCCAAAATGAAAGGTGGGAGGATGGGTAAATTAGGACTATGGGGTTAACATACATATACTAATGTATGTTAAATGTATATAAACATATAACAGATAAACTATATGTATTATATAATCACCAAGACCTTTAAAATATACATTTTGTAATCACATACATGGTAACAGGATCCGAAGATGAACAGACATATGCATGAATCATTGAGCAGATTCTGTACAGCCAGACAATCAAAACACTCTAATCAAATTTACTCCGATAAGAAATAGAATTTAAACTTAAAAAACAAACATAAGTAAGGAGACATAAACTTCTGGGGGCTTGTCCCAGCACATTCCACTCTAATTTACAACCTCGGAACACGACCTACAGGAAGACTCTGTTGCACTACTAACAAGAGTTGAGAACGTAATAATGCTGCCGCCTTGTGGCTGTTTCCCACAACAGCAGCTTTAAACCCAGTGCTAATGGTTGCTTATATAGTCACAAGGACTGCAGGGCTGTAAATGACACACGCCCTCAAAAATGCCCTGGGGTAGGGAATAGGCAAGAAAATTCAACACATGAGAATTTTTTCAAGAAGTCAATCAGAGGAGGGAAGTTGTACTCACTCTTTAAAAAAAAAGGAAAAGAAAAAAAGGACATGCCTAAAGCTCAGTATAAGGAATTATTAGCCACATGCAAATTCAAAGTCAAAAAGGGTGCAGCTCACACCGGTCATGACCATCAGCAAAAAGTCTACAAACGATAAATGCTGAAGGGGTTTTAGAGAACTGTGTACTTTCTAGCTGCTGGTGGGATGTAAAGTGGTAACGGCACTAACGCAAACTGAATCGAGCTGCTTGAAGAGGTAAAAATTGAGCTACCATATGATGCGGCAGGGCACCTTTGGGCCTATAACCTAAGACCACCAGAATCGGAAAGACAGATGCAGGCAAATGTGCACTGAAACAATATTGAAATAGCCAAGACATGGAAGCAAAAAAAGGTCCATAAACAAATGAATGGACAAAGAAGAAGTGGTATATAGACAGAATGGAATAGTAGCCTCGGGAAAAAAATGAACAATGCCGTTTTCAGGACTACAGTTGAGGCTAGAAATAATCATATAACGTTAAGTAAGTAAAAAGGGTATGACAAATATCCTGTGATATCATTTATGCATGTTATCCTAAGATTGCTACCAATGAACATATTTCCACAGAAAAAGACACTCACAGACTTATCAAATAAACTAATGGTTAGCCAAAATGAAAGGTGGGAGGATGGGTAAATTAGGACTATGGGGTTAACATACATATACTAATGTATGTTAAATGTATATAAACATATAACAGATAAACTTTTTGAATTATATAATCACGAATACCTTTAAAATATACATTCTGTGATGACATACATGGTAACAGGATCCGAAGATGAACAGACATATGTAGGAATCATTAAGCAGATTCTGTACAGCCAGACAATCAAAACACTCCAATCAAATTTACCCCGATAAGAAATAGAAATTATATTTAAAAAACAAACATAAGTAAGGAGACATAAACTTCTGCGGCTTGTCCCAGCACATTCCACTCTAATTTACAACCTCGGAACCCTACCTCCAGGAAGACTCTGTTGCCAAAGTCACAAGAGTTGAGAACGTAATAATGCTGCCGCCTTGTGGCTGTTTCCCACAAGAGCAGCTTTAAACCCAGTGCCAATGGTTGCTTATATAGTCACAAGGACTGCAGGGCTGTAAATGACACAGGCCCTCAACAATGCCCTGGGGTAGGGAATAGGCAAGAAAATTCAACACATGAGAAGTTTTTCAAGAAATCAATCAGAGGAGGGAAGTTGTACTCACTCTTTAAAAAAAAAAGGAAAAGGAAAAAAAGGACATGCGTAAAGCTCAGTATAAGGAATTATTAGCCACATGCAAATTCAAATTCGAAAAGGTTTCAGCTCACACCAGTCAGGACCATCAGCAAAAAGTCTACAAACTATAAATGCTGAAGGGGTTTTAGAGAACTGTGTACCTTCTAGCTGCTGCTGGGATTTAAAGTGGTAACAGCACTAACAAAAACTGAATGGAGCTGCTTGAAAAGGTAAAAATTGAGCTACCATATGATGCAGCAGGGCAACTTTTGGGCCTATAAACTAAGACCACCAGAATCAGAAAGACAGAGGCAGGCAAATGTGCACTGCAGCAATACTGAAATAGCCAAGACATGGAAGCAAAAAAAGGTCCATAAACAGATGAATGGACAAAGATGAAGTGGTATATAGACAGAATGGAATAGTAGCCTCGGGAAAAAAATGAACAATGCCGTTTTCAGGCCTACACTTGAGCCTAGAAATAATCATATAACGTTAAGTAAGTAAAAAGGGTATGACAAATATCCTGTGATATCATTTATGCATGTTATCCTAAGATTGCTACCAATGAACATATTTCCACAGAAAAAGACACTCACAGACTTATCAAATAAACTAATGGTTAGCCAAAATGAAAGGTGGGAGGATGGGTAAATTAGGACTATGGGGTTAACATACATATACTAATGTATGTTAAATGTATATAAACATATAACAGATAAACTTTTTGAATTATATAATCACGAATACCTTTAAAATATACATTCTGTGATGACATACATGGTAACAGGATCCGAAGATGAACAGACATATGTAGGAATCATTAAGCAGATTCTGTACAGCCAGACAATCAAAACACTCCAATCAAATTTACCCCGATAAGAAATAGAAATTATATTTAAAAAACAAACATAAGTAAGGAGACATAAACTTCTGCGGCTTGTCCCAGCACATTCCACTCTAATTTACAACCTCGGAACCCTACCTCCAGGAAGACTCTGTTGCCAAAGTCACAAGAGTTGAGAACGTAATAATGCTGCCGCCTTGTGGCTGTTTCCCACAAGAGCAGCTTTAAACCCAGTGCCAATGGTTGCTTATATAGTCACAAGGACTGCAGGGCTGTAAATGACACAGGCCCTCAACAATGCCCTGGGGTAGGGAATAGGCAAGAAAATTCAACACATGAGAAGTTTTTCAAGAAATCAATCAGAGGAGGGAAGTTGTACTCACTCTTTAAAAAAAAAAGGAAAAGGAAAAAAAGGACATGCGTAAAGCTCAGTATAAGGAATTATTAGCCACATGCAAATTCAAATTCGAAAAGGTTTCAGCTCACACCAGTCAGGACCATCAGCAAAAAGTCTACAAACTATAAATGCTGAAGGGGTTTTAGAGAACTGTGTACCTTCTAGCTGCTGCTGGGATTTAAAGTGGTAACAGCACTAACAAAAACTGAATGGAGCTGCTTGAAAAGGTAAAAATTGAGCTACCATATGATGCAGCAGGGCAACTTTTGGGCCTATAAACTAAGACCACCAGAATCAGAAAGACAGAGGCAGGCAAATGTGCACTGCAGCAATACTGAAATAGCCAAGACATGGAAGCAAAAAAAGGTCCATAAACAGATGAATGGACAAAGATGAAGTGGTATATAGACAGAATGGAATAGTAGCCTCGGGAAAAAAATGAACAATGCCGTTTTCAGGCCTACACTTGAGCCTAGAAATAATCATATAACGTTAAGTAAGTAAAAAGGGTATGACAAATATCCTGTGATATCATTTATGCATGTTATCCTAAGATTGCTACCAATGAACATATTTCCACAGAAAAAGACACTCACAGACTTATCAAATAAACTAATGGTTAGCCAAAATGAAAGGTGGGAGGATGGGTAAATTAGGACTATGGGGTTAACATACATATACTAATGTATGTTAAATGTATATAAACATATAACAGATAAACTATATGTATTATATAATCACCAAGACCTTTAAAATATACATTTTGTAATCACATACATGGTAACAGGATCCGAAGATGAACAGACATATGCATGAATCATTGAGCAGATTCTGTACAGCCAGACAATCAAAACACTCTAATCAAATTTACTCCGATAAGAAATAGAATTTAAACTTAAAAAACAAACATAAGTAAGGAGACATAAACTTCTGGGGGCTTGTCCCAGCACATTCCACTCTAATTTACAACCTCGGAACACGACCTACAGGAAGACTCTGTTGCACTACTAACAAGAGTTGAGAACGTAATAATGCTGCCGCCTTGTGGCTGTTTCCCACAACAGCAGCTTTAAACCCAGTGCTAATGGTTGCTTATATAGTCACAAGGACTGCAGGGCTGTAAATGACACACGCCCTCAAAAATGCCCTGGGGTAGGGAATAGGCAAGAAAATTCAACACATGAGAATTTTTTCAAGAAGTCAATCAGAGGAGGGAAGTTGTACTCACTCTTTAAAAAAAAAGGAAAAGAAAAAAAGGACATGCCTAAAGCTCAGTATAAGGAATTATTAGCCACATGCAAATTCAAAGTCAAAAAGGGTGCAGCTCACACCGGTCATGACCATCAGCAAAAAGTCTACAAACGATAAATGCTGAAGGGGTTTTAGAGAACTGTGTACTTTCTAGCTGCTGGTGGGATGTAAAGTGGTAACGGCACTAACGCAAACTGAATCGAGCTGCTTGAAGAGGTAAAAATTGAGCTACCATATGATGCGGCAGGGCACCTTTGGGCCTATAACCTAAGACCACCAGAATCGGAAAGACAGATGCAGGCAAATGTGCACTGAAACAATATTGAAATAGCCAAGACATGGAAGCAAAAAAAGGTCCATAAACAAATGAATGGACAAAGAAGAAGTGGTATATAGACAGAATGGAATAGTAGCCTCGGGAAAAAAATGAACAATGCCGTTTTCAGGACTACAGTTGAGCCTAGAAATAATCATATAACGTTAAGTAAGTAAAAAGGGTATGACAAATATCCTGTGATATCATTTATGCATGTTATCCTAAGATTGCTACCAATGAACATATTTCCACAGAAAAAGACACTCACAGACTTATCAAATAAACTAATGGTTAGCCAAAATGAAAGGTGGGAGGATGGGTAAATTAGGACTATGGGGTTAACATACATATACTAATGTATGTTAAATGTATATAAACATATAACAGATAAACTTTATGAATTATATAATCACGAATACCTTTAAAATATACATTCTGTGATCATATACATGGTAACAGGATCCAAAGATGAACAGACATATGTAGGAATCATTAAGCAGATTCTGTACAGCCAGACAATCAAAACACTCCAATCAAATTTACCCCGATAAGAAATAGAAATTATATTTAAAAAACAAACATAAGTAAGGAGACATAAACTTCTGGGGGCATGTTCAAGCACATTCCACTCTAATTTACAACCTCGGAACCCTACCTCCAGGAAGACTCTGTTGCCAAAGTCACAAGAGTTGAGAACGTAATAATGCTGCCGCCTTGTGGCTGTTTCCCACAAGAGCAACTTTAAACCCAGTGCCAATGGTTGCTTATATAGTCACAAGGACTGCAGGGCTGTAAATGACACAGGCCCTCAAAACATCCCCTGGCGTAGGGAATAGGCAAGAAAATTCAAGACATGAGAAATTTTCCAAGAAATCAATAAGAGGAGGGAAGTTGTACTCACTCTTTAAAAAAAAGGAAAAGAAAAAAAAGGACATGCGTAAAGCTCAGTATAAGGAATTATTAGCCACATGCAAATTCAAATTCAAAAAGGTTTCAGCTCACACCAGTCAGGACCATCAGCAAAAAGTCTACAAACTATAAATGCTGAAGGGGTTTTAGAGAACTGTGTACCTTCTAGCTGCTGCTGGGATTTAAAGTGGTAACAGCACTAACGCAAACTGAATGGAGCTGCTTGAAAAGGTAAAAATTGACCTATCATATGATGCGGCAGGGCACCTTTTGGGCCTATAAACTAAGACCACCAGAATCAGAAAGACAGAGGCAGGCAAATGTGCACTGCAGCAATACTGAAATAGCCAAGACATGGAAGCAAAAAAAGGTCCATAAACAGATGAATGGACAAAGAAGAAGTGGTATATGGACAGAATGGAATGGTAGCCTTGGGAAAAAATGAACAATGCCGTTTTCAGGACTACAGTTGAGCCTGTAAATATTCATATAACTTTAAGTAAGTAAAAAGGGTATGACAAATATCGTATGATATCATTTATACATGTTATCCTAAGATTGCTACCAATGAACATATTTCCACAGAAAAAGACACTCACAGACTTATCAAATAAACTAATGGTTAGCCAAAATGAAAGGTGGGAGGATGGGTAAATTAGGACTATGGGGTTAACATACATATACTAATGTATGTTAAATGTATATAAACATATAACAGATAAACTATATGTATTATATAATCACCAAGACCTTTAAAATATACATTTTGTAATCACATACATGGTAACAGGATCCGAACATGAACAGACATATGCATGAATCATTGAGCAGATTCTGTACAGCCAGACAATCAAAACACTCTAATCAAATTTACTCCGATAAGAAATAGAATTTAAACTTAAAAAACAAACATAAGTAAGGAGACATAAACTTCTGGGGGCTTGTCCCAGCACATTCCACTCTAATTTACAACCTCGGAACACGACCTACAGGAAGACTCTGTTGCACTACTAACAAGAGTTGAGAACGTAATAATGCTGCCGCCTTGTGGCTGTTTCCCACAACAGCAGCTTTAAACCCAGTGCTAATGGTTGCTTATATAGTCACAAGGACTGCAGGGCTGTAAATGACACACGCCCTCAAAAATGCCCTGGGGTAGGGAATAGGCAAGAAAATTCAACACATGAGAATTTTTTCAAGAAGTCAATCAGAGGAGGGAAGTTGTACTCACTCTTTAAAAAAAAAGGAAAAGAAAAAAAGGACATGCCTAAAGCTCAGTATAAGGAATTATTAGCCACATGCAAATTCAAAGTCAAAAAGGGTGCAGCTCACACCGGTCATGACCATCAGCAAAAAGTCTACAAACGATAAATGCTGAAGGGGTTTTAGAGAACTGTGTACTTTCTAGCTGCTGGTGGGATGTAAAGTGGTAACGGCACTAACGCAAACTGAATCGAGCTGCTTGAAGAGGTAAAAATTGAGCTACCATGTGATGCGGCAGGGCACCTTTGGGCCTATAACCTAAGACCACCAGAATCGGAAAGACAGATGCAGGCAAATGTGCACTGAAACAATATTGAAATAGCCAAGACATGGAAGCAAAAAAAGGTCCATAAACAAATGAATGGACAAAGAAGAAGTGGTATATAGACAGAATGGAATAGTAGCCTCGGGAAAAAAATGAACAATGCCGTTTTCAGGACTACAGTTGAGGCTAGAAATAATCATATAACGTTAAGTAAGTAAAAAGGGTATGACAAATATCCTGTGATATCATTTATGCATGTTATCCTAAGATTGCTACCAATGAACATATTTCCACAGAAAAAGACACTCACAGACTTATCAAATAAACTAATGGTTAGCCAAAATGAAAGGTGGGAGGATGGGTAAATTAGGACTATGGGGTTAACATACATATACTAATGTATGTTAAATGTATATAAACATATAACAGATAAACTTTTTGAATTATATAATCACGAATACCTTTAAAATATACATTCTGTGATGACATACATGGTAACAGGATCCGAAGATGAACAGACATATGTAGGAATCATTAAGCAGATTCTGTACAGCCAGACAATCAAAACACTCCAATCAAATTTACCCCGATAAGAAATAGAAATTATATTTAAAAAACAAACATAAGTAAGGAGACATAAACTTCTGCGGCTTGTCCCAGCACATTCCACTCTAATTTACAACCTCGGAACCCTACCTCCAGGAAGACTCTGTTGCCAAAGTCACAAGAGTTGAGAACGTAATAATGCTGCCGCCTTGTGGCTGTTTCCCACAAGAGCAGCTTTAAACCCAGTGCCAATGGTTGCTTATATAGTCACAAGGACTGCAGGGCTGTAAATGACACAGGCCCTCAACAATGCCCTGGGGTAGGGAATAGGCAAGAAAATTCAACACATGAGAAGTTTTTCAAGAAATCAATCAGAGGAGGGAAGTTGTACTCACTCTTTAAAAAAAAAAGGAAAAGGAAAAAAAGGACATGCGTAAAGCTCAGTATAAGGAATTATTAGCCACATGCAAATTCAAATTCGAAAAGGTTTCAGCTCACACCAGTCAGGACCATCAGCAAAAAGTCTACAAACTATAAATGCTGAAGGGGTTTTAGAGAACTGTGTACCTTCTAGCTGCTGCTGGGATTTAAAGTGGTAACAGCACTAACAAAAACTGAATGGAGCTGCTTGAAAAGGTAAAAATTGAGCTACCATATGATGCAGCAGGGCAACTTTTGGGCCTATAAACTAAGACCACCAGAATCAGAAAGACAGAGGCAGGCAAATGTGCACTGCAGCAATACTGAAATAGCCAAGACATGGAAGCAAAAAAAGGTCCATAAACAGATGAATGGACAAAGATGAAGTGGTATATAGACAGAATGGAATAGTAGCCTCGGGAAAAAAATGAACAATGCCGTTTTCAGGCCTACACTTGAGCCTAGAAATAATCATATAACGTTAAGTAAGTAAAAAGGGTATGACAAATATCCTGTGATATCATTTATGCATGTTATCCTAAGATTGCTACCAATGAACATATTTCCACAGAAAAAGACACTCACAGACTTATCAAATAAACTAATGCTTAGCCAAAATGAAAGGTGGGAGGATGGGTAAATTAGGACTATGGGGTTAACATACATATACTAATGTATGTTAAATGTATATAAACATATAACAGATAAACTATATGTATTATATAATCACCAAGACCTTTAAAATATACATTTTGTAATCACATACATGGTAACAGGATCCGAAGATGAACAGACATATGCATGAATCATTGAGCAGATTCTGTACAGCCAGACAATCAAAACACTCTAATCAAATTTACTCCGATAAGAAATAGAATTTAAACTTAAAAAACAAACATAAGTAAGGAGACATAAACTTCTGGGGGCTTGTCCCAGCACATTCCACTCTAATTTACAACCTCGGAACACGACCTACAGGAAGACTCTGTTGCACTACTAACAAGAGTTGAGAACGTAATAATGCTGCCGCCTTGTGGCTGTTTCCCACAACAGCAGCTTTAAACCCAGTGCTAATGGTTGCTTATATAGTCACAAGGACTGCAGGGCTGTAAATGACACACGCCCTCAAAAATGCCCTGGGGTAGGGAATAGGCAAGAAAATTCAACACATGAGAATTTTTTCAAGAAGTCAATCAGAGGAGGGAAGTTGTACTCACTCTTTAAAAAAAAAGGAAAAGAAAAAAAGGACATGCCTAAAGCTCAGTATAAGGAATTATTAGCCACATGCAAATTCAAAGTCAAAAAGGGTGCAGCTCACACCGGTCATGACCATCAGCAAAAAGTCTACAAACGATAAATGCTGAAGGGGTTTTAGAGAACTGTGTACTTTCTAGCTGCTGGTGGGATGTAAAGTGGTAACGGCACTAACGCAAACTGAATCGAGCTGCTTGAAGAGGTAAAAATTGAGCTACCATATGATGCGGCAGGGCACCTTTGGGCCTATAACCTAAGACCACCAGAATCGGAAAGACAGATGCAGGCAAATGTGCACTGAAACAATATTGAAATAGCCAAGACATGGAAGCAAAAAAAGGTCCATAAACAAATGAATGGACAAAGAAGAAGTGGTATATAGACAGAATGGAATAGTAGCCTCGGGAAAAAAATGAACAATGCCGTTTTCAGGACTACAGTTGAGCCTAGAAATAATCATATAACGTTAAGTAAGTAAAAAGGGTATGACAAATATCCTGTGATATCATTTATGCATGTTATCCTAAGATTGCTACCAATGAACATATTTCCACAGAAAAAGACACTCACAGACTTATCAAATAAACTAATGGTTAGCCAAAATGAAAGGTGGGAGGATGGGTAAATTAGGACTATGGGGTTAACATACATATACTAATGTATGTTAAATGTATATAAACATATAACAGATAAACTTTATGAATTATATAATCACGAATACCTTTAAAATATACATTCTGTGATCATATACATGGTAACAGGATCCAAAGATGAACAGACATATGTAGGAATCATTAAGCAGATTCTGTACAGCCAGACAATCAAAACACTCCAATCAAATTTACCCCGATAAGAAATAGAAATTATATTTAAAAAACAAACATAAGTAAGGAGACATAAACTTCTGGGGGCATGTTCAAGCACATTCCACTCTAATTTACAACCTCGGAACCCTACCTCCAGGAAGACTCTGTTGCCAAAGTCACAAGAGTTGAGAACGTAATAATGCTGCCGCCTTGTGGCTGTTTCCCACAAGAGCAACTTTAAACCCAGTGCCAATGGTTGCTTATATAGTCACAAGGACTGCAGGGCTGTAAATGACACAGGCCCTCAAAACATCCCCTGGCGTAGGGAATAGGCAAGAAAATTCAAGACATGAGAAATTTTCCAAGAAATCAATAAGAGGAGGGAAGTTGTACTCACTCTTTAAAAAAAAGGAAAAGAAAAAAAAGGACATGCGTAAAGCTCAGTATAAGGAATTATTAGCCACATGCAAATTCAAATTCAAAAAGGTTTCAGCTCACACCAGTCAGGACCATCAGCAAAAAGTCTACAAACTATAAATGCTGAAGGGGTTTTAGAGAACTGTGTACCTTCTAGCTGCTGCTGGGATTTAAAGTGGTAACAGCACTAACGCAAACTGAATGGAGCTGCTTGAAAAGGTAAAAATTGACCTATCATATGATGCGGCAGGGCACCTTTTGGGCCTATAAACTAAGACCACCAGAATCAGAAAGACAGAGGCAGGCAAATGTGCACTGCAGCAATACTGAAATAGCCAAGACATGGAAGCAAAAAAAGGTCCATAAACAGATGAATGGACAAAGAAGAAGTGGTATATGGACAGAATGGAATGGTAGCCTTGGGAAAAAATGAACAATGCCGTTTTCAGGACTACAGTTGAGCCTGTAAATATTCATATAACTTTAAGTAAGTAAAAAGGGTATGACAAATATCGTATGATATCATTTATACATGTTATCCTAAGATTGCTACCAATGAACATATTTCCACAGAAAAAGACACTCACAGACTTATCAAATAAACTAATGGTTAGCCAAAATGAAAGGTGGGAGGATGGGTAAATTAGGACTATGGGGTTAACATACATATACTAATGTATGTTAAATGTATATAAACATATAACAGATAAACTATATGTATTATATAATCACCAAGACCTTTAAAATATACATTTTGTAATCACATACATGGTAACAGGATCCGAAGATGAACAGACATATGCATGAATCATTGAGCAGATTCTGTACAGCCAGACAATCAAAACACTCTAATCAAATTTACTCCGATAAGAAATAGAATTTAAACTTAAAAAACAAACATAAGTAAGGAGACATAAACTTCTGGGGGCTTGTCCCAGCACATTCCACTCTAATTTACAACCTTGGAACACGACCTACAGGAAGACTCTGTTGCACTACTAACAAGAGTTGAGAACGTAATAATGCTGCCGCCTTGTGGCTGTTTCCCACAACAGCAGCTTTAAACCCAGTGCTAATGGTTGCTTATATAGTCACAAGGACTGCAGGGCTGTAAATGACACACGCCCTCAAAAATGCCCTGGGGTAGGGAATAGGCAAGAAAATTCAACACATGAGAATTTTTTCAAGAAGTCAATCAGAGGAGGGAAGTTGTACTCACTCTTTAAAAAAAAAGGAAAAGAAAAAAAGGACATGCCTAAAGCTCAGTATAAGGAATTATTAGCCACATGCAAATTCAAAGTCAAAAAGGGTGCAGCTCACACCGGTCATGACCATCAGCAAAAAGTCTACAAACGATAAATGCTGAAGGGGTTTTAGAGAACTGTGTACTTTCTAGCTGCTGGTGGGATGTAAAGTGGTAACGGCACTAACGCAAACTGAATCGAGCTGCTTGAAGAGGTAAAAATTGAGCTACCATGTGATGCGGCAGGGCACCTTTGGGCCTATAACCTAAGACCACCAGAATCGGAAAGACAGATGCAGGCAAATGTGCACTGAAACAATATTGAAATAGCCAAGACATGGAAGCAAAAAAAGGTCCATAAACAAATGAATGGACAAAGAAGAAGTGGTATATAGACAGAATGGAATAGTAGCCTCGGGAAAAAAATGAACAATGCCGTTTTCAGGACTACAGTTGAGGCTAGAAATAATCATATAACGTTAAGTAAGTAAAAAGGGTATGACAAATATCCTGTGATATCATTTATGCATGTTATCCTAAGATTGCTACCAATGAACATATTTCCACAGAAAAAGACACTCACAGACTTATCAAATAAACTAATGGTTAGCCAAAATGAAAGGTGGGAGGATGGGTAAATTAGGACTATGGGGTTAACATACATATACTAATGTATGTTAAATGTATATAAACATATAACAGATAAACTTTTTGAATTATATAATCACGAATACCTTTAAAATATACATTCTGTGATGACATACATGGTAACAGGATCCGAAGATGAACAGACATATGTAGGAATCATTAAGCAGATTCTGTACAGCCAGACAATCAAAACACTCCAATCAAATTTACCCCGATAAGAAATAGAAATTATATTTAAAAAACAAACATAAGTAAGGAGACATAAACTTCTGCGGCTTGTCCCAGCACATTCCACTCTAATTTACAACCTCGGAACCCTACCTCCAGGAAGACTCTGTTGCCAAAGTCACAAGAGTTGAGAACGTAATAATGCTGCCGCCTTGTGGCTGTTTCCCACAAGAGCAGCTTTAAACCCAGTGCCAATGGTTGCTTATATAGTCACAAGGACTGCAGGGCTGTAAATGACACAGGCCCTCAACAATGCCCTGGGGTAGGGAATAGGCAAGAAAATTCAACACATGAGAAGTTTTTCAAGAAATCAATCAGAGGAGGGAAGTTGTACTCACTCTTTAAAAAAAAAAGGAAAAGGAAAAAAAGGACATGCGTAAAGCTCAGTATAAGGAATTATTAGCCACATGCAAATTCAAATTCGAAAAGGTTTCAGCTCACACCAGTCAGGACCATCAGCAAAAAGTCTACAAACTATAAATGCTGAAGGGGTTTTAGAGAACTGTGTACCTTCTAGCTGCTGCTGGGATTTAAAGTGGTAACAGCACTAACAAAAACTGAATGGAGCTGCTTGAAAAGGTAAAAATTGAGCTACCATATGATGCAGCAGGGCAACTTTTGGGCCTATAAACTAAGACCACCAGAATCAGAAAGACAGAGGCAGGCAAATGTGCACTGCAGCAATACTGAAATAGCCAAGACATGGAAGCAAAAAAAGGTCCATAAACAGATGAATGGACAAAGATGAAGTGGTATATAGACAGAATGGAATAGTAGCCTCGGGAAAAAAATGAACAATGCCGTTTTCAGGCCTACACTTGAGCCTAGAAATAATCATATAACGTTAAGTAAGTAAAAAGGGTATGACAAATATCCTGTGATATCATTTATGCATGTTATCCTAAGATTGCTACCAATGAACATATTTCCACAGAAAAAGACACTCACAGACTTATCAAATAAACTAATGCTTAGCCAAAATGAAAGGTGGGAGGATGGGTAAATTAGGACTATGGGGTTAACATACATATACTAATGTATGTTAAATGTATATAAACATATAACAGATAAACTATATGTATTATATAATCACCAAGACCTTTAAAATATACATTTTGTAATCACATACATGGTAACAGGATCCGAAGATGAACAGACATATGCATGAATCATTGAGCAGATTCTGTACAGCCAGACAATCAAAACACTCTAATCAAATTTACTCCGATAAGAAATAGAATTTAAACTTAAAAAACAAACATAAGTAAGGAGACATAAACTTCTGGGGGCTTGTCCCAGCACATTCCACTCTAATTTACAACCTCGGAACACGACCTACAGGAAGACTCTGTTGCACTACTAACAAGAGTTGAGAACGTAATAATGCTGCCGCCTTGTGGCTGTTTCCCACAACAGCAGCTTTAAACCCAGTGCTAATGGTTGCTTATATAGTCACAAGGACTGCAGGGCTGTAAATGACACACGCCCTCAAAAATGCCCTGGGGTAGGGAATAGGCAAGAAAATTCAACACATGAGAATTTTTTCAAGAAGTCAATCAGAGGAGGGAAGTTGTACTCACTCTTTAAAAAAAAAGGAAAAGAAAAAAAGGACATGCCTAAAGCTCAGTATAAGGAATTATTAGCCACATGCAAATTCAAAGTCAAAAAGGGTGCAGCTCACACCGGTCATGACCATCAGCAAAAAGTCTACAAACGATAAATGCTGAAGGGGTTTTAGAGAACTGTGTACTTTCTAGCTGCTGGTGGGATGTAAAGTGGTAACGGCACTAACGCAAACTGAATCGAGCTGCTTGAAGAGGTAAAAATTGAGCTACCATATGATGCGGCAGGGCACCTTTGGGCCTATAACCTAAGACCACCAGAATCGGAAAGACAGATGCAGGCAAATGTGCACTGAAACAATATTGAAATAGCCAAGACTTGGAAGCAAAAAAAGGTCCATAAACAAATGAATGGACAAAGAAGAAGTGGTATATAGACAGAATGGAATAGTAGCCTCGGGAAAAAAATGAACAATGCCGTTTTCAGGACTACAGTTGAGGCTAGAAATAATCATATAACGTTAAGTAAGTAAAAAGGGTATGACAAATATCCTGTGATATCATTTATGCATGTTATCCTAAGATTGCTACCAATGAACATATTTCCACAGAAAAAGACACTCACAGACTTATCAAATAAACTAATGGTTAGCCAAAATGAAAGGTGGGAGGATGGGTAAATTAGGACTATGGGGTTAACATACATATACTAATGTATGTTAAATGTATATAAACATATAACAGATAAACTTTTTGAATTATATAATCACGAATACCTTTAAAATATACATTCTGTGATGACATACATGGTAACAGGATCCGAAGATGAACAGACATATGTAGGAATCATTAAGCAGATTCTGTACAGCCAGACAATCAAAACACTCCAATCAAATTTACCCCGATAAGAAATAGAAATTATATTTAAAAAACAAACATAAGTAAGGAGACATAAACTTCTGCGGCTTGTCCCAGCACATTCCACTCTAATTTACAACCTCGGAACCCTACCTCCAGGAAGACTCTGTTGCCAAAGTCACAAGAGTTGAGAACGTAATAATGCTGCCGCCTTGTGGCTGTTTCCCACAAGAGCAACTTTAAACCCAGTGCCAATGGTTGCTTATATAGTCACAAGGACTGCAGGGCTGTAAATGACACAGGCCCTCAAAACATCCCCTGGCGTAGGGAATAGGCAAGAAAATTCAAGACATGAGAAATTTTCCAAGAAATCAATAAGAGGAGGGAAGTTGTACTCACTCTTTAAAAAAAAGGAAAAGAAAAAAAAGGACATGCGTAAAGCTCAGTATAAGGAATTATTAGCCACATGCAAATTCAAATTCAAAAAGGTTTCAGCTCACACCAGTCAGGACCATCAGCAAAAAGTCTACAAACTATAAATGCTGAAGGGGTTTTAGAGAACTGTGTACCTTCTAGCTGCTGCTGGGATTTAAAGTGGTAACAGCACTAACGCAAACTGAATGGAGCTGCTTGAAAAGGTAAAAATTGACCTATCATATGATGCGGCAGGGCACCTTTTGGGCCTATAAACTAAGACCACCAGAATCAGAAAGACAGAGGCAGGCAAATGTGCACTGCAGCAATACTGAAATAGCCAAGACATGGAAGCAAAAAAAGGTCCATAAACAGATGAATGGACAAAGAAGAAGTGGTATATGGACAGAATGGAATGGTAGCCTTGGGAAAAAATGAACAATGCCGTTTTCAGGACTACAGTTGAGCCTGTAAATATTCATATAACTTTAAGTAAGTAAAAAGGGTATGACAAATATCGTATGATATCATTTATACATGTTATCCTAAGATTGCTACCAATGAACATATTTCCACAGAAAAAGACACTCACAGACTTATCAAATAAACTAATGGTTAGCCAAAATGAAAGGTGGGAGGATGGGTAAATTAGGACTATGGGGTTAACATACATATACTAATGTATGTTAAATGTATATAAACATATAACAGATAAACTATATGTATTATATAATCACCAAGACCTTTAAAATATACATTTTGTAATCACATACATGGTAACAGGATCCGAAGATGAACAGACATATGCATGAATCATTGAGCAGATTCTGTACAGCCAGACAATCAAAACACTCTAATCAAATTTACTCCGATAAGAAATAGAATTTAAACTTAAAAAACAAACATAAGTAAGGAGACATAAACTTCTGGGGGCTTGTCCCAGCACATTCCACTCTAATTTACAACCTCGGAACACGACCTACAGGAAGACTCTGTTGCACTACTAACAAGAGTTGAGAACGTAATAATGCTGCCGCCTTGTGGCTGTTTCCCACAACAGCAGCTTTAAACCCAGTGCTAATGGTTGCTTATATAGTCACAAGGACTGCAGGGCTGTAAATGACACACGCCCTCAAAAATGCCCTGGGGTAGGGAATAGGCAAGAAAATTCAACACATGAGAATTTTTTCAAGAAGTCAATCAGAGGAGGGAAGTTGTACTCACTCTTTAAAAAAAAAGGAAAAGAAAAAAAGGACATGCCTAAAGCTCAGTATAAGGAATTATTAGCCACATGCAAATTCAAAGTCAAAAAGGGTGCAGCTCACACCGGTCATGACCATCAGCAAAAAGTCTACAAACGATAAATGCTGAAGGGGTTTTAGAGAACTGTGTACTTTCTAGCTGCTGGTGGGATGTAAAGTGGTAACGGCACTAACGCAAACTGAATCGAGCTGCTTGAAGAGGTAAAAATTGAGCTACCATATGATGCGGCAGGGCACCTTTGGGCCTATAACCTAAGACCACCAGAATCGGAAAGACAGATGCAGGCAAATGTGCACTGAAACAATATTGAAATAGCCAAGACATGGAAGCAAAAAAAGGTCCATAAACAAATGAATGGACAAAGAAGAAGTGGTATATAGACAGAATGGAATAGTAGCCTCGGGAAAAAAATGAACAATGCCGTTTTCAGGACTACAGTTGAGCCTAGAAATAATCATATAACGTTAAGTAAGTAAAAAGGGTATGACAAATATCCTGTGATATCATTTATGCATGTTATCCTAAGATTGCTACCAATGAACATATTTCCACAGAAAAAGACACTCACAGACTTATCAAATAAACTAATGGTTAGCCAAAATGAAAGGTGGGAGGATGGGTAAATTAGGACTATGGGGTTAACATACATATACTAATGTATGTTAAATGTATATAAACATATAACAGATAAACTTTATGAATTATATAATCACGAATACCTTTAAAATATACATTCTGTGATCATATACATGGTAACAGGATCCAAAGATGAACAGACATATGTAGGAATCATTAAGCAGATTCTGTACAGCCAGACAATCAAAACACTCCAATCAAATTTACCCCGATAAGAAATAGAAATTATATTTAAAAAACAAACATAAGTAAGGAGACATAAACTTCTGGGGGCATGTTCAAGCACATTCCACTCTAATTTACAACCTCGGAACCCTACCTCCAGGAAGACTCTGTTGCCAAAGTCACAAGAGTTGAGAACGTAATAATGCTGCCGCCTTGTGGCTGTTTCCCACAAGAGCAACTTTAAACCCAGTGCCAATGGTTGCTTATATAGTCACAAGGACTGCAGGGCTGTAAATGACACAGGCCCTCAAAACATCCCCTGGCGTAGGGAATAGGCAAGAAAATTCAAGACATGAGAAATTTTCCAAGAAATCAATAAGAGGAGGGAAGTTGTACTCACTCTTTAAAAAAAAGGAAAAGAAAAAAAAGGACATGCGTAAAGCTCAGTATAAGGAATTATTAGCCACATGCAAATTCAAATTCAAAAAGGTTTCAGCTCACACCAGTCAGGACCATCAGCAAAAAGTCTACAAACTATAAATGCTGAAGGGGTTTTAGAGAACTGTGTACCTTCTAGCTGCTGCTGGGATTTAAAGTGGTAACAGCACTAACGCAAACTGAATGGAGCTGCTTGAAAAGGTAAAAATTGACCTATCATATGATGCGGCAGGGCACCTTTTGGGCCTATAAACTAAGACCACCAGAATCAGAAAGACAGAGGCAGGCAAATGTGCACTGCAGCAATACTGAAATAGCCAAGACATGGAAGCAAAAAAAGGTCCATAAACAGATGAATGGACAAAGAAGAAGTGGTATATGGACAGAATGGAATGGTAGCCTTGGGAAAAAATGAACAATGCCGTTTTCAGGACTACAGTTGAGCCTGTAAATATTCATATAACTTTAAGTAAGTAAAAAGGGTATGACAAATATCGTATGATATCATTTATACATGTTATCCTAAGATTGCTACCAATGAACATATTTCCACAGAAAAAGACACTCACAGACTTATCAAATAAACTAATGGTTAGCCAAAATGAAAGGTGGGAGGATGGGTAAATTAGGACTATGGGGTTAACATACATATACTAATGTATGTTAAATGTATATAAACATATAACAGATAAACTATATGTATTATATAATCACCAAGACCTTTAAAATATACATTTTGTAATCACATACATGGTAACAGGATCCGAAGATGAACAGACATATGCATGAATCATTGAGCAGATTCTGTACAGCCAGACAATCAAAACACTCTAATCAAATTTACTCCGATAAGAAATAGAATTTAAACTTAAAAAACAAACATAAGTAAGGAGACATAAACTTCTGGGGGCTTGTCCCAGCACATTCCACTCTAATTTACAACCTCGGAACACGACCTACAGGAAGACTCTGTTGCACTACTAACAAGAGTTGAGAACGTAATAATGCTGCCGCCTTGTGGCTGTTTCCCACAACAGCAGCTTTAAACCCAGTGCTAATGGTTGCTTATATAGTCACAAGGACTGCAGGGCTGTAAATGACACACGCCCTCAAAAATGCCCTGGGGTAGGGAATAGGCAAGAAAATTCAACACATGAGAATTTTTTCAAGAAGTCAATCAGAGGAGGGAAGTTGTACTCACTCTTTAAAAAAAAAGGAAAAGAAAAAAAGGACATGCCTAAAGCTCAGTATAAGGAATTATTAGCCACATGCAAATTCAAAGTCAAAAAGGGTGCAGCTCACACCGGTCATGACCATCAGCAAAAAGTCTACAAACGATAAATGCTGAAGGGGTTTTAGAGAACTGTGTACTTTCTAGCTGCTGGTGGGATGTAAAGTGGTAACGGCACTAACGCAAACTGAATCGAGCTGCTTGAAGAGGTAAAAATTGAGCTACCATATGATGCGGCAGGGCACCTTTGGGCCTATAACCTAAGACCACCAGAATCGGAAAGACAGATGCAGGCAAATGTGCACTGAAACAATATTGAAATAGCCAAGACATGGAAGCAAAAAAAGGTCCATAAACAAATGAATGGACAAAGAAGAAGTGGTATATAGACAGAATGGAATAGTAGCCTCGGGAAAAAAATGAACAATGCCGTTTTCAGGACTACAGTTGAGCCTAGAAATAATCATATAACGTTAAGTAAGTAAAAAGGGTATGACAAATATCCTGTGATATCATTTATGCATGTTATCCTAAGATTGCTACCAATGAACATATTTCCACAGAAAAAGACACTCACAGACTTATCAAATAAACTAATGGTTAGCCAAAATGAAAGGTGGGAGGATGGGTAAATTAGGACTATGGGGTTAACATACATATACTAATGTATGTTAAATGTATATAAACATATAACAGATAAACTTTTTGAATTATATAATCACGAATACCTTTAAAATATACATTCTGTGATGACATACATGGTAACAGGATCCGAAGATGAACAGACATATGTAGGAATCATTAAGCAGATTCTGTACAGCCAGACAATCAAAACACTCCAATCAAATTTACCCCGATAAGAAATAGAAATTATATTTAAAAAACAAACATAAGTAAGGAGACATAAACTTCTGCGGCTTGTCCCAGCACATTCCACTCTAATTTACAACCTCGGAACCCTACCTCCAGGAAGACTCTGTTGCCAAAGTCACAAGAGTTGAGAACGTAATAATGCTGCCGCCTTGTGGCTGTTTCCCACAAGAGCAACTTTAAACCCAGTGCCAATGGTTGCTTATATAGTCACAAGGACTGCAGGGCTGTAAATGACACAGGCCCTCAAAACATCCCCTGGCGTAGGGAATAGGCAAGAAAATTCAAGACATGAGAAATTTTCCAAGAAATCAATAAGAGGAGGGAAGTTGTACTCACTCTTTAAAAAAAAGGAAAAGAAAAAAAAGGACATGCGTAAAGCTCAGTATAAGGAATTATTAGCCACATGCAAATTCAAATTCAAAAAGGTTTCAGCTCACACCAGTCAGGACCATCAGCAAAAAGTCTACAAACTATAAATGCTGAAGGGGTTTTAGAGAACTGTGTACCTTCTAGCTGCTGCTGGGATTTAAAGTGGTAACAGCACTAACGCAAACTGAATGGAGCTGCTTGAAAAGGTAAAAATTGACCTATCATATGATGCGGCAGGGCACCTTTTGGGCCTATAAACTAAGACCACCAGAATCAGAAAGACAGAGGCAGGCAAATGTGCACTGCAGCAATACTGAAATAGCCAAGACATGGAAGCAAAAAAAGGTCCATAAACAGATGAATGGACAAAGAAGAAGTGGTATATGGACAGAATGGAATGGTAGCCTTGGGAAAAAATGAACAATGCCGTTTTCAGGACTACAGTTGAGCCTGTAAATATTCATATAACTTTAAGTAAGTAAAAAGGGTATGACAAATATCGTATGATATCATTTATACATGTTATCCTAAGATTGCTACCAATGAACATATTTCCACAGAAAAAGACACTCACAGACTTATCAAATAAACTAATGGTTAGCCAAAATGAAAGGTGGGAGGATGGGTAAATTAGGACTATGGGGTTAACATACATATACTAATGTATGTTAAATGTATATAAACATATAACAGATAAACTATATGTATTATATAATCACCAAGACCTTTAAAATATACATTTTGTAATCACATACATGGTAACAGGATCCGAAGATGAACAGACATATGCATGAATCATTGAGCAGATTCTGTACAGCCAGACAATCAAAACACTCTAATCAAATTTACTCCGATAAGAAATAGAATTTAAACTTAAAAAACAAACATAAGTAAGGAGACATAAACTTCTGGGGGCTTGTCCCAGCACATTCCACTCTAATTTACAACCTTGGAACACGACCTACAGGAAGACTCTGTTGCACTACTAACAAGAGTTGAGAACGTAATAATGCTGCCGCCTTGTGGCTGTTTCCCACAACAGCAGCTTTAAACCCAGTGCTAATGGTTGCTTATATAGTCACAAGGACTGCAGGGCTGTAAATGACACACGCCCTCAAAAATGCCCTGGGGTAGGGAATAGGCAAGAAAATTCAACACATGAGAATTTTTTCAAGAAGTCAATCAGAGGAGGGAAGTTGTACTCACTCTTTAAAAAAAAAGGAAAAGAAAAAAAGGACATGCCTAAAGCTCAGTATAAGGAATTATTAGCCACATGCAAATTCAAAGTCAAAAAGGGTGCAGCTCACACCGGTCATGACCATCAGCAAAAAGTCTACAAACGATAAATGCTGAAGGGGTTTTAGAGAACTGTGTACTTTCTAGCTGCTGGTGGGATGTAAAGTGGTAACGGCACTAACGCAAACTGAATCGAGCTGCTTGAAGAGGTAAAAATTGAGCTACCATGTGATGCGGCAGGGCACCTTTGGGCCTATAACCTAAGACCACCAGAATCGGAAAGACAGATGCAGGCAAATGTGCACTGAAACAATATTGAAATAGCCAAGACATGGAAGCAAAAAAAGGTCCATAAACAAATGAATGGACAAAGAAGAAGTGGTATATAGACAGAATGGAATAGTAGCCTCGGGAAAAAAATGAACAATGCCGTTTTCAGGACTACAGTTGAGCCTAGAAATAATCATATAACGTTAAGTAAGTAAAAAGGGTATGACAAATATCCTGTGATATCATTTATGCATGTTATCCTAAGATTGCTACCAATGAACATATTTCCACAGAAAAAGACACTCACAGACTTATCAAATAAACTAATGGTTAGCCAAAATGAAAGGTGGGAGGATGGGTAAATTAGGACTATGGGGTTAACATACATATACTAATGTATGTTAAATGTATATAAACATATAACAGATAAACTTTTTGAATTATATAATCACGAATACCTTTAAAATATACATTCTGTGATGACATACATGGTAACAGGATCCGAAGATGAACAGACATATGTAGGAATCATTAAGCAGATTCTGTACAGCCAGACAATCAAAACACTCCAATCAAATTTACCCCGATAAGAAATAGAAATTATATTTAAAAAACAAACATAAGTAAGGAGACATAAACTTCTGCGGCTTGTCCCAGCACATTCCACTCTAATTTACAACCTCGGAACCCTACCTCCAGGAAGACTCTGTTGCCAAAGTCACAAGAGTTGAGAACGTAATAATGCTGCCGCCTTGTGGCTGTTTCCCACAAGAGCAGCTTTAAACCCAGTGCCAATGGTTGCTTATATAGTCACAAGGACTGCAGGGCTGTAAATGACACAGGCCCTCAACAATGCCCTGGGGTAGGGAATAGGCAAGAAAATTCAACACATGAGAAGTTTTTCAAGAAATCAATCAGAGGAGGGAAGTTGTACTCACTCTTTAAAAAAAAAAGGAAAAGGAAAAAAAGGACATGCGTAAAGCTCAGTATAAGGAATTATTAGCCACATGCAAATTCAAATTCGAAAAGGTTTCAGCTCACACCAGTCAGGACCATCAGCAAAAAGTCTACAAACTATAAATGCTGAAGGGGTTTTAGAGAACTGTGTACCTTCTAGCTGCTGCTGGGATTTAAAGTGGTAACAGCACTAACAAAAACTGAATGGAGCTGCTTGAAAAGGTAAAAATTGAGCTACCATATGATGCAGCAGGGCAACTTTTGGGCCTATAAACTAAGACCACCAGAATCAGAAAGACAGAGGCAGGCAAATGTGCACTGCAGCAATACTGAAATAGCCAAGACATGGAAGCAAAAAAAGGTCCATAAACAGATGAATGGACAAAGATGAAGTGGTATATAGACAGAATGGAATAGTAGCCTCGGGAAAAAAATGAACAATGCCGTTTTCAGGCCTACACTTGAGCCTAGAAATAATCATATAACGTTAAGTAAGTAAAAAGGGTATGACAAATATCCTGTGATATCATTTATGCATGTTATCCTAAGATTGCTACCAATGAACATATTTCCACAGAAAAAGACACTCACAGACTTATCAAATAAACTAATGCTTAGCCAAAATGAAAGGTGGGAGGATGGGTAAATTAGGACTATGGGGTTAACATACATATACTAATGTATGTTAAATGTATATAAACATATAACAGATAAACTATATGTATTATATAATCACCAAGACCTTTAAAATATACATTTTGTAATCACATACATGGTAACAGGATCCGAAGATGAACAGACATATGCATGAATCATTGAGCAGATTCTGTACAGCCAGACAATCAAAACACTCTAATCAAATTTACTCCGATAAGAAATAGAATTTAAACTTAAAAAACAAACATAAGTAAGGAGACATAAACTTCTGGGGGCTTGTCCCAGCACATTCCACTCTAATTTACAACCTCGGAACACGACCTACAGGAAGACTCTGTTGCACTACTAACAAGAGTTGAGAACGTAATAATGCTGCCGCCTTGTGGCTGTTTCCCACAACAGCAGCTTTAAACCCAGTGCTAATGGTTGCTTATATAGTCACAAGGACTGCAGGGCTGTAAATGACACACGCCCTCAAAAATGCCCTGGGGTAGGGAATAGGCAAGAAAATTCAACACATGAGAATTTTTTCAAGAAGTCAATCAGAGGAGGGAAGTTGTACTCACTCTTTAAAAAAAAAGGAAAAGAAAAAAAGGACATGCCTAAAGCTCAGTATAAGGAATTATTAGCCACATGCAAATTCAAAGTCAAAAAGGGTGCAGCTCACACCGGTCATGACCATCAGCAAAAAGTCTACAAACGATAAATGCTGAAGGGGTTTTAGAGAACTGTGTACTTTCTAGCTGCTGGTGGGATGTAAAGTGGTAACGGCACTAACGCAAACTGAATCGAGCTGCTTGAAGAGGTAAAAATTGAGCTACCATATGATGCGGCAGGGCACCTTTGGGCCTATAACCTAAGACCACCAGAATCGGAAAGACAGATGCAGGCAAATGTGCACTGAAACAATATTGAAATAGCCAAGACATGGAAGCAAAAAAAGGTCCATAAACAAATGAATGGACAAAGAAGAAGTGGTATATAGACAGAATGGAATAGTAGCCTCGGGAAAAAAATGAACAATGCCGTTTTCAGGACTACAGTTGAGGCTAGAAATAATCATATAACGTTAAGTAAGTAAAAAGGGTATGACAAATATCCTGTGATATCATTTATGCATGTTATCCTAAGATTGCTACCAATGAACATATTTCCACAGAAAAAGACACTCACAGACTTATCAAATAAACTAATGGTTAGCCAAAATGAAAGGTGGGAGGATGGGTAAATTAGGACTATGGGGTTAACATACATATACTAATGTATGTTAAATGTATATAAACATATAACAGATAAACTTTATGAATTATATAATCACGAATACCTTTAAAATATACATTCTGTGATCATATACATGGTAACAGGATCCAAAGATGAACAGACATATGTAGGAATCATTAAGCAGATTCTGTACAGCCAGACAATCAAAACACTCCAATCAAATTTACCCCGATAAGAAATAGAAATTATATTTAAAAAACAAACATAAGTAAGGAGACATAAACTTCTGGGGGCATGTTCAAGCACATTCCACTCTAATTTACAACCTCGGAACCCTACCTCCAGGAAGACTCTGTTGCCAAAGTCACAAGAGTTGAGAACGTAATAATGCTGCCGCCTTGTGGCTGTTTCCCACAAGAGCAACTTTAAACCCAGTGCCAATGGTTGCTTATATAGTCACAAGGACTGCAGGGCTGTAAATGACACAGGCCCTCAAAACATCCCCTGGCGTAGGGAATAGGCAAGAAAATTCAAGACATGAGAAATTTTCCAAGAAATCAATAAGAGGAGGGAAGTTGTACTCACTCTTTAAAAAAAAGGAAAAGAAAAAAAAGGACATGCGTAAAGCTCAGTATAAGGAATTATTAGCCACATGCAAATTCAAATTCGAAAAGGTTTCAGCTCACACCAGTCAGGACCATCAGCAAAAAGTCTACAAACTATAAATGCTGAAGGGGTTTTAGAGAACTGTGTACCTTCTAGCTGCTGCTGGGATTTAAAGTGGTAACAGCACTAACGCAAACTGAATGGAGCTGCTTGAAAAGGTAAAAATTGACCTATCATATGATGCGGCAGGGCACCTTTTGGGCCTATAAACTAAGACCACCAGAATCAGAAAGACAGAGGCAGGCAAATGTGCACTGCAGCAATACTGAAATAGCCAAGACATGGAAGCAAAAAAAGGTCCATAAACAGATGAATGGACAAAGAAGAAGTGGTATATGGACAGAATGGAATGGTAGCCTTGGGAAAAAATGAACAATGCCGTTTTCAGGACTACAGTTGAGCCTGTAAATATTCATATAACTTTAAGTAAGTAAAAAGGGTATGACAAATATCGTATGATATCATTTATACATGTTATCCTAAGATTGCTACCAATGAACATATTTCCACAGAAAAAGACACTCACAGACTTATCAAATAAACTAATGGTTAGCCAAAATGAAAGGTGGGAGGATGGGTAAATTAGGACTATGGGGTTAACATACATATACTAATGTATGTTAAATGTATATAAACATATAACAGATAAACTATATGTATTATATAATCACCAAGACCTTTAAAATATACATTTTGTAATCACATACATGGTAACAGGATCCGAAGATGAACAGACATATGCATGAATCATTGAGCAGATTCTGTACAGCCAGACAATCAAAACACTCTAATCAAATTTACTCCGATAAGAAATAGAATTTAAACTTAAAAAACAAACATAAGTAAGGAGACATAAACTTCTGGGGGCTTGTCCCAGCACATTCCACTCTAATTTACAACCTCGGAACACGACCTACAGGAAGACTCTGTTGCACTACTAACAAGAGTTGAGAACGTAATAATGCTGCCGCCTTGTGGCTGTTTCCCACAACAGCAGCTTTAAACCCAGTGCTAATGGTTGCTTATATAGTCACAAGGACTGCAGGGCTGTAAATGACACACGCCCTCAAAAATGCCCTGGGGTAGGGAATAGGCAAGAAAATTCAACACATGAGAATTTTTTCAAGAAGTCAATCAGAGGAGGGAAGTTGTACTCACTCTTTAAAAAAAAAGGAAAAGAAAAAAAGGACATGCCTAAAGCTCAGTATAAGGAATTATTAGCCACATGCAAATTCAAAGTCAAAAAGGGTGCAGCTCACACCGGTCATGACCATCAGCAAAAAGTCTACAAACGATAAATGCTGAAGGGGTTTTAGAGAACTGTGTACTTTCTAGCTGCTGGTGGGATGTAAAGTGGTAACGGCACTAACGCAAACTGAATCGAGCTGCTTGAAGAGGTAAAAATTGAGCTACCATATGATGCGGCAGGGCACCTTTGGGCCTATAACCTAAGACCACCAGAATCGGAAAGACAGATGCAGGCAAATGTGCACTGAAACAATATTGAAATAGCCAAGACATGGAAGCAAAAAAAGGTCCATAAACAAATGAATGGACAAAGAAGAAGTGGTATATAGACAGAATGGAATAGTAGCCTCGGGAAAAAAATGAACAATGCCGTTTTCAGGACTACAGTTGAGCCTAGAAATAATCATATAACGTTAAGTAAGTAAAAAGGGTATGACAAATATCCTGTGATATCATTTATGCATGTTATCCTAAGATTGCTACCAATGAACATATTTCCACAGAAAAAGACACTCACAGACTTATCAAATAAACTAATGGTTAGCCAAAATGAAAGGTGGGAGGATGGGTAAATTAGGACTATGGGGTTAACATACATATACTAATGTATGTTAAATGTATATAAACATATAACAGATAAACTTTATGAATTATATAATCACGAATACCTTTAAAATATACATTCTGTGATCATATACATGGTAACAGGATCCAAAGATGAACAGACATATGTAGGAATCATTAAGCAGATTCTGTACAGCCAGACAATCAAAACACTCCAATCAAATTTACCCCGATAAGAAATAGAAATTATATTTAAAAAACAAACATAAGTAAGGAGACATAAACTTCTGGGGGCATGTTCAAGCACATTCCACTCTAATTTACAACCTCGGAACCCTACCTCCAGGAAGACTCTGTTGCCAAAGTCACAAGAGTTGAGAACGTAATAATGCTGCCGCCTTGTGGCTGTTTCCCACAAGAGCAACTTTAAACCCAGTGCCAATGGTTGCTTATATAGTCACAAGGACTGCAGGGCTGTAAATGACACAGGCCCTCAAAACATCCCCTGGCGTAGGGAATAGGCAAGAAAATTCAAGACATGAGAAATTTTCCAAGAAATCAATAAGAGGAGGGAAGTTGTACTCACTCTTTATAAAAAAGGAAAAGAAAAAAAAGGACATGCGTAAAGCTCAGTATAAGGAATTATTAGCCACATGCAAATTCAAATTCAAAAAGGTTTCAGCTCACACCAGTCAGGACCATCAGCAAAAAGTCTACAAACTATAAATGCTGAAGGGGTTTTAGAGAACTGTGTACCTTCTAGCTGCTGCTGGGATTTAAAGTGGTAACAGCACTAACGCAAACTGAATGGAGCTGCTTGAAAAGGTAAAAATTGACCTATCATATGATGCGGCAGGGCACCTTTTGGGCCTATAAACTAAGACCACCAGAATCAGAAAGACAGAGGCAGGCAAATGTGCACTGCAGCAATACTGAAATAGCCAAGACATGGAAGCAAAAAAAGGTCCATAAACAGATGAATGGACAAAGAAGAAGTGGTATATGGACAGAATGGAATGGTAGCCTTGGGAAAAAATGAACAATGCCGTTTTCAGGACTACAGTTGAGCCTGTAAATATTCATATAACTTTAAGTAAGTAAAAAGGGTATGACAAATATCGTATGATATCATTTATACATGTTATCCTAAGATTGCTACCAATGAACATATTTCCACAGAAAAAGACACTCACAGACTTATCAAATAAACTAATGGTTAGCCAAAATGAAAGGTGGGAGGATGGGTAAATTAGGACTATGGGGTTAACATACATATACTAATGTATGTTAAATGTATATAAACATATAACAGATAAACTATATGTATTATATAATCACCAAGACCTTTAAAATATACATTTTGTAATCACATACATGGTAACAGGATCCGAAGATGAACAGACATATGCATGAATCATTGAGCAGATTCTGTACAGCCAGACAATCAAAACACTCTAATCAAATTTACTCCGATAAGAAATAGAATTTAAACTTAAAAAACAAACATAAGTAAGGAGACATAAACTTCTGGGGGCTTGTCCCAGCACATTCCACTCTAATTTACAACCTCGGAACACGACCTACAGGAAGACTCTGTTGCACTACTAACAAGAGTTGAGAACGTAATAATGCTGCCGCCTTGTGGCTGTTTCCCACAACAGCAGCTTTAAACCCAGTGCTAATGGTTGCTTATATAGTCACAAGGACTGCAGGGCTGTAAATGACACACGCCCTCAAAAATGCCCTGGGGTAGGGAATAGGCAAGAAAATTCAACACATGAGAATTTTTTCAAGAAGTCAATCAGAGGAGGGAAGTTGTACTCACTCTTTAAAAAAAAAGGAAAAGAAAAAAAGGACATGCCTAAAGCTCAGTATAAGGAATTATTAGCCACATGCAAATTCAAAGTCAAAAAGGGTGCAGCTCACACCGGTCATGACCATCAGCAAAAAGTCTACAAACGATAAATGCTGAAGGGGTTTTAGAGAACTGTGTACTTTCTAGCTGCTGGTGGGATGTAAAGTGGTAACGGCACTAACGCAAACTGAATCGAGCTGCTTGAAGAGGTAAAAATTGAGCTACCATGTGATGCGGCAGGGCACCTTTGGGCCTATAACCTAAGACCACCAGAATCGGAAAGACAGATGCAGGCAAATGTGCACTGAAACAATATTGAAATAGCCAAGACATGGAAGCAAAAAAAGGTCCATAAACAAATGAATGGACAAAGAAGAAGTGGTATATAGACAGAATGGAATAGTAGCCTCGGGAAAAAAATGAACAATGCCGTTTTCAGGACTACAGTTGAGGCTAGAAATAATCATATAACGTTAAGTAAGTAAAAAGGGTATGACAAATATCCTGTGATATCATTTATGCATGTTATCCTAAGATTGCTACCAATGAACATATTTCCACAGAAAAAGACACTCACAGACTTATCAAATAAACTAATGGTTAGCCAAAATGAAAGGTGGGAGGATGGGTAAATTAGGACTATGGGGTTAACATACATATACTAATGTATGTTAAATGTATATAAACATATAACAGATAAACTTTTTGAATTATATAATCACGAATACCTTTAAAATATACATTCTGTGATGACATACATGGTAACAGGATCCGAAGATGAACAGACATATGTAGGAATCATTAAGCAGATTCTGTACAGCCAGACAATCAAAACACTCCAATCAAATTTACCCCGATAAGAAATAGAAATTATATTTAAAAAACAAACATAAGTAAGGAGACATAAACTTCTGCGGCTTGTCCCAGCACATTCCACTCTAATTTACAACCTCGGAACCCTACCTCCAGGAAGACTCTGTTGCCAAAGTCACAAGAGTTGAGAACGTAATAATGCTGCCGCCTTGTGGCTGTTTCCCACAAGAGCAGCTTTAAACCCAGTGCCAATGGTTGCTTATATAGTCACAAGGACTGCAGGGCTGTAAATGACACAGGCCCTCAACAATGCCCTGGGGTAGGGAATAGGCAAGAAAATTCAACACATGAGAAGTTTTTCAAGAAATCAATCAGAGGAGGGAAGTTGTACTCACTCTTTAAAAAAAAAAGGAAAAGGAAAAAAAGGACATGCGTAAAGCTCAGTATAAGGAATTATTAGCCACATGCAAATTCAAATTCGAAAAGGTTTCAGCTCACACCAGTCAGGACCATCAGCAAAAAGTCTACAAACTATAAATGCTGAAGGGGTTTTAGAGAACTGTGTACCTTCTAGCTGCTGCTGGGATTTAAAGTGGTAACAGCACTAACAAAAACTGAATGGAGCTGCTTGAAAAGGTAAAAATTGAGCTACCATATGATGCAGCAGGGCAACTTTTGGGCCTATAAACTAAGACCACCAGAATCAGAAAGACAGAGGCAGGCAAATGTGCACTGCAGCAATACTGAAATAGCCAAGACATGGAAGCAAAAAAAGGTCCATAAACAGATGAATGGACAAAGATGAAGTGGTATATAGACAGAATGGAATAGTAGCCTCGGGAAAAAAATGAACAATGCCGTTTTCAGGCCTACACTTGAGCCTAGAAATAATCATATAACGTTAAGTAAGTAAAAAGGGTATGACAAATATCCTGTGATATCATTTATGCATGTTATCCTAAGATTGCTACCAATGAACATATTTCCACAGAAAAAGACACTCACAGACTTATCAAATAAACTAATGCTTAGCCAAAATGAAAGGTGGGAGGATGGGTAAATTAGGACTATGGGGTTAACATACATATACTAATGTATGTTAAATGTATATAAACATATAACAGATAAACTATATGTATTATATAATCACCAAGACCTTTAAAATATACATTTTGTAATCACATACATGGTAACAGGATCCGAAGATGAACAGACATATGCATGAATCATTGAGCAGATTCTGTACAGCCAGACAATCAAAACACTCTAATCAAATTTACTCCGATAAGAAATAGAATTTAAACTTAAAAAACAAACATAAGTAAGGAGACATAAACTTCTGGGGGCTTGTCCCAGCACATTCCACTCTAATTTACAACCTCGGAACACGACCTACAGGAAGACTCTGTTGCACTACTAACAAGAGTTGAGAACGTAATAATGCTGCCGCCTTGTGGCTGTTTCCCACAACAGCAGCTTTAAACCCAGTGCTAATGGTTGCTTATATAGTCACAAGGACTGCAGGGCTGTAAATGACACACGCCCTCAAAAATGCCCTGGGGTAGGGAATAGGCAAGAAAATTCAACACATGAGAATTTTTTCAAGAAGTCAATCAGAGGAGGGAAGTTGTACTCACTCTTTAAAAAAAAAGGAAAAGAAAAAAAGGACATGCCTAAAGCTCAGTATAAGGAATTATTAGCCACATGCAAATTCAAAGTCAAAAAGGGTGCAGCTCACACCGGTCATGACCATCAGCAAAAAGTCTACAAACGATAAATGCTGAAGGGGTTTTAGAGAACTGTGTACTTTCTAGCTGCTGGTGGGATGTAAAGTGGTAACGGCACTAACGCAAACTGAATCGAGCTGCTTGAAGAGGTAAAAATTGAGCTACCATATGATGCGGCAGGGCACCTTTGGGCCTATAACCTAAGACCACCAGAATCGGAAAGACAGATGCAGGCAAATGTGCACTGAAACAATATTGAAATAGCCAAGACTTGGAAGCAAAAAAAGGTCCATAAACAAATGAATGGACAAAGAAGAAGTGGTATATAGACAGAATGGAATAGTAGCCTCGGGAAAAAAATGAACAATGCCGTTTTCAGGACTACAGTTGAGGCTAGAAATAATCATATAACGTTAAGTAAGTAAAAAGGGTATGACAAATATCCTGTGATATCATTTATGCATGTTATCCTAAGATTGCTACCAATGAACATATTTCCACAGAAAAAGACACTCACAGACTTATCAAATAAACTAATGGTTAGCCAAAATGAAAGGTGGGAGGATGGGTAAATTAGGACTATGGGGTTAACATACATATACTAATGTATGTTAAATGTATATAAACATATAACAGATAAACTTTTTGAATTATATAATCACGAATACCTTTAAAATATACATTCTGTGATGACATACATGGTAACAGGATCCGAAGATGAACAGACATATGTAGGAATCATTAAGCAGATTCTGTACAGCCAGACAATCAAAACACTCCAATCAAATTTACCCCGATAAGAAATAGAAATTATATTTAAAAAACAAACATAAGTAAGGAGACATAAACTTCTGCGGCTTGTCCCAGCACATTCCACTCTAATTTACAACCTCGGAACCCTACCTCCAGGAAGACTCTGTTGCCAAAGTCACAAGAGTTGAGAACGTAATAATGCTGCCGCCTTGTGGCTGTTTCCCACAAGAGCAACTTTAAACCCAGTGCCAATGGTTGCTTATATAGTCACAAGGACTGCAGGGCTGTAAATGACACAGGCCCTCAAAACATCCCCTGGCGTAGGGAATAGGCAAGAAAATTCAAGACATGAGAAATTTTCCAAGAAATCAATAAGAGGAGGGAAGTTGTACTCACTCTTTAAAAAAAAGGAAAAGAAAAAAAAGGACATGCGTAAAGCTCAGTATAAGGAATTATTAGCCACATGCAAATTCAAATTCAAAAAGGTTTCAGCTCACACCAGTCAGGACCATCAGCAAAAAGTCTACAAACTATAAATGCTGAAGGGGTTTTAGAGAACTGTGTACCTTCTAGCTGCTGCTGGGATTTAAAGTGGTAACAGCACTAACGCAAACTGAATGGAGCTGCTTGAAAAGGTAAAAATTGACCTATCATATGATGCGGCAGGGCACCTTTTGGGCCTATAAACTAAGACCACCAGAATCAGAAAGACAGAGGCAGGCAAATGTGCACTGCAGCAATACTGAAATAGCCAAGACATGGAAGCAAAAAAAGGTCCATAAACAGATGAATGGACAAAGAAGAAGTGGTATATGGACAGAATGGAATGGTAGCCTTGGGAAAAAATGAACAATGCCGTTTTCAGGACTACAGTTGAGCCTGTAAATATTCATATAACTTTAAGTAAGTAAAAAGGGTATGACAAATATCGTATGATATCATTTATACATGTTATCCTAAGATTGCTACCAATGAACATATTTCCACAGAAAAAGACACTCACAGACTTATCAAATAAACTAATGGTTAGCCAAAATGAAAGGTGGGAGGATGGGTAAATTAGGACTATGGGGTTAACATACATATACTAATGTATGTTAAATGTATATAAACATATAACAGATAAACTATATGTATTATATAATCACCAAGACCTTTAAAATATACATTTTGTAATCACATACATGGTAACAGGATCCGAAGATGAACAGACATATGCATGAATCATTGAGCAGATTCTGTACAGCCAGACAATCAAAACACTCTAATCAAATTTACTCCGATAAGAAATAGAATTTAAACTTAAAAAACAAACATAAGTAAGGAGACATAAACTTCTGGGGGCTTGTCCCAGCACATTCCACTCTAATTTACAACCTTGGAACACGACCTACAGGAAGACTCTGTTGCACTACTAACAAGAGTTGAGAACGTAATAATGCTGCCGCCTTGTGGCTGTTTCCCACAACAGCAGCTTTAAACCCAGTGCTAATGGTTGCTTATATAGTCACAAGGACTGCAGGGCTGTAAATGACACACGCCCTCAAAAATGCCCTGGGGTAGGGAATAGGCAAGAAAATTCAACACATGAGAATTTTTTCAAGAAGTCAATCAGAGGAGGGAAGTTGTACTCACTCTTTAAAAAAAAAGGAAAAGAAAAAAAGGACATGCCTAAAGCTCAGTATAAGGAATTATTAGCCACATGCAAATTCAAAGTCAAAAAGGGTGCAGCTCACACCGGTCATGACCATCAGCAAAAAGTCTACAAACGATAAATGCTGAAGGGGTTTTAGAGAACTGTGTACTTTCTAGCTGCTGGTGGGATGTAAAGTGGTAACGGCACTAACGCAAACTGAATCGAGCTGCTTGAAGAGGTAAAAATTGAGCTACCATGTGATGCGGCAGGGCACCTTTGGGCCTATAACCTAAGACCACCAGAATCGGAAAGACAGATGCAGGCAAATGTGCACTGAAACAATATTGAAATAGCCAAGACATGGAAGCAAAAAAAGGTCCATAAACAAATGAATGGACAAAGAAGAAGTGGTATATAGACAGAATGGAATAGTAGCCTCGGGAAAAAAATGAACAATGCCGTTTTCAGGACTACAGTTGAGCCTAGAAATAATCATATAACGTTAAGTAAGTAAAAAGGGTATGACAAATATCCTGTGATATCATTTATGCATGTTATCCTAAGATTGCTACCAATGAACATATTTCCACAGAAAAAGACACTCACAGACTTATCAAATAAACTAATGGTTAGCCAAAATGAAAGGTGGGAGGATGGGTAAATTAGGACTATGGGGTTAACATACATATACTAATGTATGTTAAATGTATATAAACATATAACAGATAAACTTTTTGAATTATATAATCACGAATACCTTTAAAATATACATTCTGTGATGACATACATGGTAACAGGATCCGAAGATGAACAGACATATGTAGGAATCATTAAGCAGATTCTGTACAGCCAGACAATCAAAACACTCCAATCAAATTTACCCCGATAAGAAATAGAAATTATATTTAAAAAACAAACATAAGTAAGGAGACATAAACTTCTGCGGCTTGTCCCAGCACATTCCACTCTAATTTACAACCTCGGAACCCTACCTCCAGGAAGACTCTGTTGCCAAAGTCACAAGAGTTGAGAACGTAATAATGCTGCCGCCTTGTGGCTGTTTCCCACAAGAGCAGCTTTAAACCCAGTGCCAATGGTTGCTTATATAGTCACAAGGACTGCAGGGCTGTAAATGACACAGGCCCTCAACAATGCCCTGGGGTAGGGAATAGGCAAGAAAATTCAACACATGAGAAGTTTTTCAAGAAATCAATCAGAGGAGGGAAGTTGTACTCACTCTTTAAAAAAAAAAGGAAAAGGAAAAAAAGGACATGCGTAAAGCTCAGTATAAGGAATTATTAGCCACATGCAAATTCAAATTCGAAAAGGTTTCAGCTCACACCAGTCAGGACCATCAGCAAAAAGTCTACAAACTATAAATGCTGAAGGGGTTTTAGAGAACTGTGTACCTTCTAGCTGCTGCTGGGATTTAAAGTGGTAACAGCACTAACAAAAACTGAATGGAGCTGCTTGAAAAGGTAAAAATTGAGCTACCATATGATGCAGCAGGGCAACTTTTGGGCCTATAAACTAAGACCACCAGAATCAGAAAGACAGAGGCAGGCAAATGTGCACTGCAGCAATACTGAAATAGCCAAGACATGGAAGCAAAAAAAGGTCCATAAACAGATGAATGGACAAAGATGAAGTGGTATATAGACAGAATGGAATAGTAGCCTCGGGAAAAAAATGAACAATGCCGTTTTCAGGCCTACACTTGAGCCTAGAAATAATCATATAACGTTAAGTAAGTAAAAAGGGTATGACAAATATCCTGTGATATCATTTATGCATGTTATCCTAAGATTGCTACCAATGAACATATTTCCACAGAAAAAGACACTCACAGACTTATCAAATAAACTAATGGTTAGCCAAAATGAAAGGTGGGAGGATGGGTAAATTAGGACTATGGGGTTAACATACATATACTAATGTATGTTAAATGTATATAAACATATAACAGATAAACTATATGTATTATATAATCACCAAGACCTTTAAAATATACATTTTGTAATCACATACATGGTAACAGGATCCGAAGATGAACAGACATATGCATGAATCATTGAGCAGATTCTGTACAGCCAGACAATCAAAACACTCTAATCAAATTTACTCCGATAAGAAATAGAATTTAAACTTAAAAAACAAACATAAGTAAGGAGACATAAACTTCTGGGGGCTTGTCCCAGCACATTCCACTCTAATTTACAACCTCGGAACACGACCTACAGGAAGACTCTGTTGCACTACTAACAAGAGTTGAGAACGTAATAATGCTGCCGCCTTGTGGCTGTTTCCCACAACAGCAGCTTTAAACCCAGTGCTAATGGTTGCTTATATAGTCACAAGGACTGCAGGGCTGTAAATGACACACGCCCTCAAAAATGCCCTGGGGTAGGGAATAGGCAAGAAAATTCAACACATGAGAATTTTTTCAAGAAGTCAATCAGAGGAGGGAAGTTGTACTCACTCTTTAAAAAAAAAGGAAAAGAAAAAAAGGACATGCCTAAAGCTCAGTATAAGGAATTATTAGCCACATGCAAATTCAAAGTCAAAAAGGGTGCAGCTCACACCGGTCATGACCATCAGCAAAAAGTCTACAAACGATAAATGCTGAAGGGGTTTTAGAGAACTGTGTACTTTCTAGCTGCTGGTGGGATGTAAAGTGGTAACGGCACTAACGCAAACTGAATCGAGCTGCTTGAAGAGGTAAAAATTGAGCTACCATATGATGCGGCAGGGCACCTTTGGGCCTATAACCTAAGACCACCAGAATCGGAAAGACAGATGCAGGCAAATGTGCACTGAAACAATATTGAAATAGCCAAGACATGGAAGCAAAAAAAGGTCCATAAACAAATGAATGGACAAAGAAGAAGTGGTATATAGACAGAATGGAATAGTAGCCTCGGGAAAAAAATGAACAATGCCGTTTTCAGGACTACAGTTGAGCCTAGAAATAATCATATAACGTTAAGTAAGTAAAAAGGGTATGACAAATATCCTGTGATATCATTTATGCATGTTATCCTAAGATTGCTACCAATGAACATATTTCCACAGAAAAAGACACTCACAGACTTATCAAATAAACTAATGGTTAGCCAAAATGAAAGGTGGGAGGATGGGTAAATTAGGACTATGGGGTTAACATACATATACTAATGTATGTTAAATGTATATAAACATATAACAGATAAACTTTATGAATTATATAATCACGAATACCTTTAAAATATACATTCTGTGATCATATACATGGTAACAGGATCCAAAGATGAACAGACATATGTAGGAATCATTAAGCAGATTCTGTACAGCCAGACAATCAAAACACTCCAATCAAATTTACCCCGATAAGAAATAGAAATTATATTTAAAAAACAAACATAAGTAAGGAGACATAAACTTCTGGGGGCATGTTCAAGCACATTCCACTCTAATTTACAACCTCGGAACCCTACCTCCAGGAAGACTCTGTTGCCAAAGTCACAAGAGTTGAGAACGTAATAATGCTGCCGCCTTGTGGCTGTTTCCCACAAGAGCAACTTTAAACCCAGTGCCAATGGTTGCTTATATAGTCACAAGGACTGCAGGGCTGTAAATGACACAGGCCCTCAAAACATCCCCTGGCGTAGGGAATAGGCAAGAAAATTCAAGACATGAGAAATTTTCCAAGAAATCAATAAGAGGAGGGAAGTTGTACTCACTCTTTATAAAAAAGGAAAAGAAAAAAAAGGACATGCGTAAAGCTCAGTATAAGGAATTATTAGCCACATGCAAATTCAAATTCAAAAAGGTTTCAGCTCACACCAGTCAGGACCATCAGCAAAAAGTCTACAAACTATAAATGCTGAAGGGGTTTTAGAGAACTGTGTACCTTCTAGCTGCTGCTGGGATTTAAAGTGGTAACAGCACTAACGCAAACTGAATGGAGCTGCTTGAAAAGGTAAAAATTGACCTATCATATGATGCGGCAGGGCACCTTTTGGGCCTATAAACTAAGACCACCAGAATCAGAAAGACAGAGGCAGGCAAATGTGCACTGCAGCAATACTGAAATAGCCAAGACATGGAAGCAAAAAAAGGTCCATAAACAGATGAATGGACAAAGAAGAAGTGGTATATGGACAGAATGGAATGGTAGCCTTGGGAAAAAATGAACAATGCCGTTTTCAGGACTACAGTTGAGCCTGTAAATATTCATATAACTTTAAGTAAGTAAAAAGGGTATGACAAATATCGTATGATATCATTTATACATGTTATCCTAAGATTGCTACCAATGAACATATTTCCACAGAAAAAGACACTCACAGACTTATCAAATAAACTAATGGTTAGCCAAAATGAAAGGTGGGAGGATGGGTAAATTAGGACTATGGGGTTAACATACATATACTAATGTATGTTAAATGTATATAAACATATAACAGATAAACTATATGTATTATATAATCACCAAGACCTTTAAAATATACATTTTGTAATCACATACATGGTAACAGGATCCGAAGATGAACAGACATATGCATGAATCATTGAGCAGATTCTGTACAGCCAGACAATCAAAACACTCTAATCAAATTTACTCCGATAAGAAATAGAATTTAAACTTAAAAAACAAACATAAGTAAGGAGACATAAACTTCTGGGGGCTTGTCCCAGCACATTCCACTCTAATTTACAACCTCGGAACACGACCTACAGGAAGACTCTGTTGCACTACTAACAAGAGTTGAGAACGTAATAATGCTGCCGCCTTGTGGCTGTTTCCCACAACAGCAGCTTTAAACCCAGTGCTAATGGTTGCTTATATAGTCACAAGGACTGCAGGGCTGTAAATGACACACGCCCTCAAAAATGCCCTGGGGTAGGGAATAGGCAAGAAAATTCAACACATGAGAATTTTTTCAAGAAGTCAATCAGAGGAGGGAAGTTGTACTCACTCTTTAAAAAAAAAGGAAAAGAAAAAAAGGACATGCCTAAAGCTCAGTATAAGGAATTATTAGCCACATGCAAATTCAAAGTCAAAAAGGGTGCAGCTCACACCGGTCATGACCATCAGCAAAAAGTCTACAAACGATAAATGCTGAAGGGGTTTTAGAGAACTGTGTACTTTCTAGCTGCTGGTGGGATGTAAAGTGGTAACGGCACTAACGCAAACTGAATCGAGCTGCTTGAAGAGGTAAAAATTGAGCTACCATGTGATGCGGCAGGGCACCTTTGGGCCTATAACCTAAGACCACCAGAATCGGAAAGACAGATGCAGGCAAATGTGCACTGAAACAATATTGAAATAGCCAAGACATGGAAGCAAAAAAAGGTCCATAAACAAATGAATGGACAAAGAAGAAGTGGTATATAGACAGAATGGAATAGTAGCCTCGGGAAAAAAATGAACAATGCCGTTTTCAGGACTACAGTTGAGGCTAGAAATAATCATATAACGTTAAGTAAGTAAAAAGGGTATGACAAATATCCTGTGATATCATTTATGCATGTTATCCTAAGATTGCTACCAATGAACATATTTCCACAGAAAAAGACACTCACAGACTTATCAAATAAACTAATGGTTAGCCAAAATGAAAGGTGGGAGGATGGGTAAATTAGGACTATGGGGTTAACATACATATACTAATGTATGTTAAATGTATATAAACATATAACAGATAAACTTTTTGAATTATATAATCACGAATACCTTTAAAATATACATTCTGTGATGACATACATGGTAACAGGATCCGAAGATGAACAGACATATGTAGGAATCATTAAGCAGATTCTGTACAGCCAGACAATCAAAACACTCCAATCAAATTTACCCCGATAAGAAATAGAAATTATATTTAAAAAACAAACATAAGTAAGGAGACATAAACTTCTGCGGCTTGTCCCAGCACATTCCACTCTAATTTACAACCTCGGAACCCTACCTCCAGGAAGACTCTGTTGCCAAAGTCACAAGAGTTGAGAACGTAATAATGCTGCCGCCTTGTGGCTGTTTCCCACAAGAGCAGCTTTAAACCCAGTGCCAATGGTTGCTTATATAGTCACAAGGACTGCAGGGCTGTAAATGACACAGGCCCTCAACAATGCCCTGGGGTAGGGAATAGGCAAGAAAATTCAACACATGAGAAGTTTTTCAAGAAATCAATCAGAGGAGGGAAGTTGTACTCACTCTTTAAAAAAAAAAGGAAAAGGAAAAAAAGGACATGCGTAAAGCTCAGTATAAGGAATTATTAGCCACATGCAAATTCAAATTCGAAAAGGTTTCAGCTCACACCAGTCAGGACCATCAGCAAAAAGTCTACAAACTATAAATGCTGAAGGGGTTTTAGAGAACTGTGTACCTTCTAGCTGCTGCTGGGATTTAAAGTGGTAACAGCACTAACAAAAACTGAATGGAGCTGCTTGAAAAGGTAAAAATTGAGCTACCATATGATGCAGCAGGGCAACTTTTGGGCCTATAAACTAAGACCACCAGAATCAGAAAGACAGAGGCAGGCAAATGTGCACTGCAGCAATACTGAAATAGCCAAGACATGGAAGCAAAAAAAGGTCCATAAACAGATGAATGGACAAAGATGAAGTGGTATATAGACAGAATGGAATAGTAGCCTCGGGAAAAAAATGAACAATGCCGTTTTCAGGCCTACACTTGAGCCTAGAAATAATCATATAACGTTAAGTAAGTAAAAAGGGTATGACAAATATCCTGTGATATCATTTATGCATGTTATCCTAAGATTGCTACCAATGAACATATTTCCACAGAAAAAGACACTCACAGACTTATCAAATAAACTAATGCTTAGCCAAAATGAAAGGTGGGAGGATGGGTAAATTAGGACTATGGGGTTAACATACATATACTAATGTATGTTAAATGTATATAAACATATAACAGATAAACTATATGTATTATATAATCACCAAGACCTTTAAAATATACATTTTGTAATCACATACATGGTAACAGGATCCGAAGATGAACAGACATATGCATGAATCATTGAGCAGATTCTGTACAGCCAGACAATCAAAACACTCTAATCAAATTTACTCCGATAAGAAATAGAATTTAAACTTAAAAAACAAACATAAGTAAGGAGACATAAACTTCTGGGGGCTTGTCCCAGCACATTCCACTCTAATTTACAACCTCGGAACACGACCTACAGGAAGACTCTGTTGCACTACTAACAAGAGTTGAGAACGTAATAATGCTGCCGCCTTGTGGCTGTTTCCCACAACAGCAGCTTTAAACCCAGTGCTAATGGTTGCTTATATAGTCACAAGGACTGCAGGGCTGTAAATGACACACGCCCTCAAAAATGCCCTGGGGTAGGGAATAGGCAAGAAAATTCAACACATGAGAATTTTTTCAAGAAGTCAATCAGAGGAGGGAAGTTGTACTCACTCTTTAAAAAAAAAGGAAAAGAAAAAAAGGACATGCCTAAAGCTCAGTATAAGGAATTATTAGCCACATGCAAATTCAAAGTCAAAAAGGGTGCAGCTCACACCGGTCATGACCATCAGCAAAAAGTCTACAAACGATAAATGCTGAAGGGGTTTTAGAGAACTGTGTACTTTCTAGCTGCTGGTGGGATGTAAAGTGGTAACGGCACTAACGCAAACTGAATCGAGCTGCTTGAAGAGGTAAAAATTGAGCTACCATATGATGCGGCAGGGCACCTTTGGGCCTATAACCTAAGACCACCAGAATCGGAAAGACAGAATGCAGGCAAATGTGCACTGAAACAATATTGAAATAGCCAAGACTTGGAAGCAAAAAAAGGTCCATAAACAAATGAATGGACAAAGAAGAAGTGGTATATAGACAGAATGGAATAGTAGCCTCGGGAAAAAAATGAACAATGCCGTTTTCAGGACTACAGTTGAGGCTAGAAATAATCATATAACGTTAAGTAAGTAAAAAGGGTATGACAAATATCCTGTGATATCATTTATGCATGTTATCCTAAGATTGCTACCAATGAACATATTTCCACAGAAAAAGACACTCACAGACTTATCAAATAAACTAATGGTTAGCCAAAATGAAAGGTGGGAGGATGGGTAAATTAGGACTATGGGGTTAACATACATATACTAATGTATGTTAAATGTATATAAACATATAACAGATAAACTTTTTGAATTATATAATCACGAATACCTTTAAAATATACATTCTGTGATGACATACATGGTAACAGGATCCGAAGATGAACAGACATATGTAGGAATCATTAAGCAGATTCTGTACAGCCAGACAATCAAAACACTCCAATCAAATTTACCCCGATAAGAAATAGAAATTATATTTAAAAAACAAACATAAGTAAGGAGACATAAACTTCTGCGGCTTGTCCCAGCACATTCCACTCTAATTTACAACCTCGGAACCCTACCTCCAGGAAGACTCTGTTGCCAAAGTCACAAGAGTTGAGAACGTAATAATGCTGCCGCCTTGTGGCTGTTTCCCACAAGAGCAACTTTAAACCCAGTGCCAATGGTTGCTTATATAGTCACAAGGACTGCAGGGCTGTAAATGACACAGGCCCTCAAAACATCCCCTGGCGTAGGGAATAGGCAAGAAAATTCAAGACATGAGAAATTTTCCAAGAAATCAATAAGAGGAGGGAAGTTGTACTCACTCTTTAAAAAAAAGGAAAAGAAAAAAAAGGACATGCGTAAAGCTCAGTATAAGGAATTATTAGCCACATGCAAATTCAAATTCAAAAAGGTTTCAGCTCACACCAGTCAGGACCATCAGCAAAAAGTCTACAAACTATAAATGCTGAAGGGGTTTTAGAGAACTGTGTACCTTCTAGCTGCTGCTGGGATTTAAAGTGGTAACAGCACTAACGCAAACTGAATGGAGCTGCTTGAAAAGGTAAAAATTGACCTATCATATGATGCGGCAGGGCACCTTTTGGGCCTATAAACTAAGACCACCAGAATCAGAAAGACAGAGGCAGGCAAATGTGCACTGCAGCAATACTGAAATAGCCAAGACATGGAAGCAAAAAAAGGTCCATAAACAGATGAATGGACAAAGAAGAAGTGGTATATGGACAGAATGGAATGGTAGCCTTGGGAAAAAATGAACAATGCCGTTTTCAGGACTACAGTTGAGCCTGTAAATATTCATATAACTTTAAGTAAGTAAAAAGGGTATGACAAATATCGTATGATATCATTTATACATGTTATCCTAAGATTGCTACCAATGAACATATTTCCACAGAAAAAGACACTCACAGACTTATCAAATAAACTAATGGTTAGCCAAAATGAAAGGTGGGAGGATGGGTAAATTAGGACTATGGGGTTAACATACATATACTAATGTATGTTAAATGTATATAAACATATAACAGATAAACTATATGTATTATATAATCACCAAGACCTTTAAAATATACATTTTGTAATCACATACATGGTAACAGGATCCGAAGATGAACAGACATATGCATGAATCATTGAGCAGATTCTGTACAGCCAGACAATCAAAACACTCTAATCAAATTTACTCCGATAAGAAATAGAATTTAAACTTAAAAAACAAACATAAGTAAGGAGACATAAACTTCTGGGGGCTTGTCCCAGCACATTCCACTCTAATTTACAACCTTGGAACACGACCTACAGGAAGACTCTGTTGCACTACTAACAAGAGTTGAGAACGTAATAATGCTGCCGCCTTGTGGCTGTTTCCCACAACAGCAGCTTTAAACCCAGTGCTAATGGTTGCTTATATAGTCACAAGGACTGCAGGGCTGTAAATGACACACGCCCTCAAAAATGCCCTGGGGTAGGGAATAGGCAAGAAAATTCAACACATGAGAATTTTTTCAAGAAGTCAATCAGAGGAGGGAAGTTGTACTCACTCTTTAAAAAAAAAGGAAAAGAAAAAAAGGACATGCCTAAAGCTCAGTATAAGGAATTATTAGCCACATGCAAATTCAAAGTCAAAAAGGGTGCAGCTCACACCGGTCATGACCATCAGCAAAAAGTCTACAAACGATAAATGCTGAAGGGGTTTTAGAGAACTGTGTACTTTCTAGCTGCTGGTGGGATGTAAAGTGGTAACGGCACTAACGCAAACTGAATCGAGCTGCTTGAAGAGGTAAAAATTGAGCTACCATGTGATGCGGCAGGGCACCTTTGGGCCTATAACCTAAGACCACCAGAATCGGAAAGACAGATGCAGGCAAATGTGCACTGAAACAATATTGAAATAGCCAAGACATGGAAGCAAAAAAAGGTCCATAAACAAATGAATGGACAAAGAAGAAGTGGTATATAGACAGAATGGAATAGTAGCCTCGGGAAAAAAATGAACAATGCCGTTTTCAGGACTACAGTTGAGCCTAGAAATAATCATATAACGTTAAGTAAGTAAAAAGGGTATGACAAATATCCTGTGATATCATTTATGCATGTTATCCTAAGATTGCTACCAATGAACATATTTCCACAGAAAAAGACACTCACAGACTTATCAAATAAACTAATGGTTAGCCAAAATGAAAGGTGGGAGGATGGGTAAATTAGGACTATGGGGTTAACATACATATACTAATGTATGTTAAATGTATATAAACATATAACAGATAAACTTTTTGAATTATATAATCACGAATACCTTTAAAATATACATTCTGTGATGACATACATGGTAACAGGATCCGAAGATGAACAGACATATGTAGGAATCATTAAGCAGATTCTGTACAGCCAGACAATCAAAACACTCCAATCAAATTTACCCCGATAAGAAATAGAAATTATATTTAAAAAACAAACATAAGTAAGGAGACATAAACTTCTGCGGCTTGTCCCAGCACATTCCACTCTAATTTACAACCTCGGAACCCTACCTCCAGGAAGACTCTGTTGCCAAAGTCACAAGAGTTGAGAACGTAATAATGCTGCCGCCTTGTGGCTGTTTCCCACAAGAGCAGCTTTAAACCCAGTGCCAATGGTTGCTTATATAGTCACAAGGACTGCAGGGCTGTAAATGACACAGGCCCTCAACAATGCCCTGGGGTAGGGAATAGGCAAGAAAATTCAACACATGAGAAGTTTTTCAAGAAATCAATCAGAGGAGGGAAGTTGTACTCACTCTTTAAAAAAAAAAGGAAAAGGAAAAAAAGGACATGCGTAAAGCTCAGTATAAGGAATTATTAGCCACATGCAAATTCAAATTCGAAAAGGTTTCAGCTCACACCAGTCAGGACCATCAGCAAAAAGTCTACAAACTATAAATGCTGAAGGGGTTTTAGAGAACTGTGTACCTTCTAGCTGCTGCTGGGATTTAAAGTGGTAACAGCACTAACAAAAACTGAATGGAGCTGCTTGAAAAGGTAAAAATTGAGCTACCATATGATGCAGCAGGGCAACTTTTGGGCCTATAAACTAAGACCACCAGAATCAGAAAGACAGAGGCAGGCAAATGTGCACTGCAGCAATACTGAAATAGCCAAGACATGGAAGCAAAAAAAGGTCCATAAACAGATGAATGGACAAAGATGAAGTGGTATATAGACAGAATGGAATAGTAGCCTCGGGAAAAAAATGAACAATGCCGTTTTCAGGCCTACACTTGAGCCTAGAAATAATCATATAACGTTAAGTAAGTAAAAAGGGTATGACAAATATCCTGTGATATCATTTATGCATGTTATCCTAAGATTGCTACCAATGAACATATTTCCACAGAAAAAGACACTCACAGACTTATCAAATAAACTAATGCTTAGCCAAAATGAAAGGTGGGAGGATGGGTAAATTAGGACTATGGGGTTAACATACATATACTAATGTATGTTAAATGTATATAAACATATAACAGATAAACTATATGTATTATATAATCACCAAGACCTTTAAAATATACATTTTGTAATCACATACATGGTAACAGGATCCGAAGATGAACAGACATATGCATGAATCATTGAGCAGATTCTGTACAGCCAGACAATCAAAACACTCTAATCAAATTTACTCCGATAAGAAATAGAATTTAAACTTAAAAAACAAACATAAGTAAGGAGACATAAACTTCTGGGGGCTTGTCCCAGCACATTCCACTCTAATTTACAACCTCGGAACACGACCTACAGGAAGACTCTGTTGCACTACTAACAAGAGTTGAGAACGTAATAATGCTGCCGCCTTGTGGCTGTTTCCCACAACAGCAGCTTTAAACCCAGTGCTAATGGTTGCTTATATAGTCACAAGGACTGCAGGGCTGTAAATGACACACGCCCTCAAAAATGCCCTGGGGTAGGGAATAGGCAAGAAAATTCAACACATGAGAATTTTTTCAAGAAGTCAATCAGAGGAGGGAAGTTGTACTCACTCTTTAAAAAAAAAGGAAAAGAAAAAAAGGACATGCCTAAAGCTCAGTATAAGGAATTATTAGCCACATGCAAATTCAAAGTCAAAAAGGGTGCAGCTCACACCGGTCATGACCATCAGCAAAAAGTCTACAAACGATAAATGCTGAAGGGGTTTTAGAGAACTGTGTACTTTCTAGCTGCTGGTGGGATGTAAAGTGGTAACGGCACTAACGCAAACTGAATCGAGCTGCTTGAAGAGGTAAAAATTGAGCTACCATATGATGCGGCAGGGCACCTTTGGGCCTATAACCTAAGACCACCAGAATCGGAAAGACAGATGCAGGCAAATGTGCACTGAAACAATATTGAAATAGCCAAGACATGGAAGCAAAAAAAGGTCCATAAACAAATGAATGGACAAAGAAGAAGTGGTATATAGACAGAATGGAATAGTAGCCTCGGGAAAAAAATGAACAATGCCGTTTTCAGGACTACAGTTGAGGCTAGAAATAATCATATAACGTTAAGTAAGTAAAAAGGGTATGACAAATATCCTGTGATATCATTTATGCATGTTATCCTAAGATTGCTACCAATGAACATATTTCCACAGAAAAAGACACTCACAGACTTATCAAATAAACTAATGGTTAGCCAAAATGAAAGGTGGGAGGATGGGTAAATTAGGACTATGGGGTTAACATACATATACTAATGTATGTTAAATGTATATAAACATATAACAGATAAACTTTATGAATTATATAATCACGAATACCTTTAAAATATACATTCTGTGATCATATACATGGTAACAGGATCCAAAGATGAACAGACATATGTAGGAATCATTAAGCAGATTCTGTACAGCCAGACAATCAAAACACTCCAATCAAATTTACCCCGATAAGAAATAGAAATTATATTTAAAAAACAAACATAAGTAAGGAGACATAAACTTCTGGGGGCATGTTCAAGCACATTCCACTCTAATTTACAACCTCGGAACCCTACCTCCAGGAAGACTCTGTTGCCAAAGTCACAAGAGTTGAGAACGTAATAATGCTGCCGCCTTGTGGCTGTTTCCCACAAGAGCAACTTTAAACCCAGTGCCAATGGTTGCTTATATAGTCACAAGGACTGCAGGGCTGTAAATGACACAGGCCCTCAAAACATCCCCTGGCGTAGGGAATAGGCAAGAAAATTCAAGACATGAGAAATTTTCCAAGAAATCAATAAGAGGAGGGAAGTTGTACTCACTCTTTAAAAAAAAGGAAAAGAAAAAAAAGGACATGCGTAAAGCTCAGTATAAGGAATTATTAGCCACATGCAAATTCAAATTCGAAAAGGTTTCAGCTCACACCAGTCAGGACCATCAGCAAAAAGTCTACAAACTATAAATGCTGAAGGGGTTTTAGAGAACTGTGTACCTTCTAGCTGCTGCTGGGATTTAAAGTGGTAACAGCACTAACGCAAACTGAATGGAGCTGCTTGAAAAGGTAAAAATTGACCTATCATATGATGCGGCAGGGCACCTTTTGGGCCTATAAACTAAGACCACCAGAATCAGAAAGACAGAGGCAGGCAAATGTGCACTGCAGCAATACTGAAATAGCCAAGACATGGAAGCAAAAAAAGGTCCATAAACAGATGAATGGACAAAGAAGAAGTGGTATATGGACAGAATGGAATGGTAGCCTTGGGAAAAAATGAACAATGCCGTTTTCAGGACTACAGTTGAGCCTGTAAATATTCATATAACTTTAAGTAAGTAAAAAGGGTATGACAAATATCGTATGATATCATTTATACATGTTATCCTAAGATTGCTACCAATGAACATATTTCCACAGAAAAAGACACTCACAGACTTATCAAATAAACTAATGGTTAGCCAAAATGAAAGGTGGGAGGATGGGTAAATTAGGACTATGGGGTTAACATACATATACTAATGTATGTTAAATGTATATAAACATATAACAGATAAACTATATGTATTATATAATCACCAAGACCTTTAAAATATACATTTTGTAATCACATACATGGTAACAGGATCCGAAGATGAACAGACATATGCATGAATCATTGAGCAGATTCTGTACAGCCAGACAATCAAAACACTCTAATCAAATTTACTCCGATAAGAAATAGAATTTAAACTTAAAAAACAAACATAAGTAAGGAGACATAAACTTCTGGGGGCTTGTCCCAGCACATTCCACTCTAATTTACAACCTCGGAACACGACCTACAGGAAGACTCTGTTGCACTACTAACAAGAGTTGAGAACGTAATAATGCTGCCGCCTTGTGGCTGTTTCCCACAACAGCAGCTTTAAACCCAGTGCTAATGGTTGCTTATATAGTCACAAGGACTGCAGGGCTGTAAATGACACACGCCCTCAAAAATGCCCTGGGGTAGGGAATAGGCAAGAAAATTCAACACATGAGAATTTTTTCAAGAAGTCAATCAGAGGAGGGAAGTTGTACTCACTCTTTAAAAAAAAAGGAAAAGAAAAAAAGGACATGCCTAAAGCTCAGTATAAGGAATTATTAGCCACATGCAAATTCAAAGTCAAAAAGGGTGCAGCTCACACCGGTCATGACCATCAGCAAAAAGTCTACAAACGATAAATGCTGAAGGGGTTTTAGAGAACTGTGTACTTTCTAGCTGCTGGTGGGATGTAAAGTGGTAACGGCACTAACGCAAACTGAATCGAGCTGCTTGAAGAGGTAAAAATTGAGCTACCATATGATGCGGCAGGGCACCTTTGGGCCTATAACCTAAGACCACCAGAATCGGAAAGACAGATGCAGGCAAATGTGCACTGAAACAATATTGAAATAGCCAAGACATGGAAGCAAAAAAAGGTCCATAAACAAATGAATGGACAAAGAAGAAGTGGTATATAGACAGAATGGAATAGTAGCCTCGGGAAAAAAATGAACAATGCCGTTTTCAGGACTACAGTTGAGCCTAGAAATAATCATATAACGTTAAGTAAGTAAAAAGGGTATGACAAATATCCTGTGATATCATTTATGCATGTTATCCTAAGATTGCTACCAATGAACATATTTCCACAGAAAAAGACACTCACAGACTTATCAAATAAACTAATGGTTAGCCAAAATGAAAGGTGGGAGGATGGGTAAATTAGGACTATGGGGTTAACATACATATACTAATGTATGTTAAATGTATATAAACATATAACAGATAAACTTTATGAATTATATAATCACGAATACCTTTAAAATATACATTCTGTGATCATATACATGGTAACAGGATCCAAAGATGAACAGACATATGTAGGAATCATTAAGCAGATTCTGTACAGCCAGACAATCAAAACACTCCAATCAAATTTACCCCGATAAGAAATAGAAATTATATTTAAAAAACAAACATAAGTAAGGAGACATAAACTTCTGGGGGCATGTTCAAGCACATTCCACTCTAATTTACAACCTCGGAACCCTACCTCCAGGAAGACTCTGTTGCCAAAGTCACAAGAGTTGAGAACGTAATAATGCTGCCGCCTTGTGGCTGTTTCCCACAAGAGCAACTTTAAACCCAGTGCCAATGGTTGCTTATATAGTCACAAGGACTGCAGGGCTGTAAATGACACAGGCCCTCAAAACATCCCCTGGCGTAGGGAATAGGCAAGAAAATTCAAGACATGAGAAATTTTCCAAGAAATCAATAAGAGGAGGGAAGTTGTACTCACTCTTTATAAAAAAGGAAAAGAAAAAAAAGGACATGCGTAAAGCTCAGTATAAGGAATTATTAGCCACATGCAAATTCAAATTCAAAAAGGTTTCAGCTCACACCAGTCAGGACCATCAGCAAAAAGTCTACAAACTATAAATGCTGAAGGGGTTTTAGAGAACTGTGTACCTTCTAGCTGCTGCTGGGATTTAAAGTGGTAACAGCACTAACGCAAACTGAATGGAGCTGCTTGAAAAGGTAAAAATTGACCTATCATATGATGCGGCAGGGCACCTTTTGGGCCTATAAACTAAGACCACCAGAATCAGAAAGACAGAGGCAGGCAAATGTGCACTGCAGCAATACTGAAATAGCCAAGACATGGAAGCAAAAAAAGGTCCATAAACAGATGAATGGACAAAGAAGAAGTGGTATATGGACAGAATGGAATGGTAGCCTTGGGAAAAAATGAACAATGCCGTTTTCAGGACTACAGTTGAGCCTGTAAATATTCATATAACTTTAAGTAAGTAAAAAGGGTATGACAAATATCGTATGATATCATTTATACATGTTATCCTAAGATTGCTACCAATGAACATATTTCCACAGAAAAAGACACTCACAGACTTATCAAATAAACTAATGGTTAGCCAAAATGAAAGGTGGGAGGATGGGTAAATTAGGACTATGGGGTTAACATACATATACTAATGTATGTTAAATGTATATAAACATATAACAGATAAACTATATGTATTATATAATCACCAAGACCTTTAAAATATACATTTTGTAATCACATACATGGTAACAGGATCCGAAGATGAACAGACATATGCATGAATCATTGAGCAGATTCTGTACAGCCAGACAATCAAAACACTCTAATCAAATTTACTCCGATAAGAAATAGAATTTAAACTTAAAAAACAAACATAAGTAAGGAGACATAAACTTCTGGGGGCTTGTCCCAGCACATTCCACTCTAATTTACAACCTCGGAACACGACCTACAGGAAGACTCTGTTGCACTACTAACAAGAGTTGAGAACGTAATAATGCTGCCGCCTTGTGGCTGTTTCCCACAACAGCAGCTTTAAACCCAGTGCTAATGGTTGCTTATATAGTCACAAGGACTGCAGGGCTGTAAATGACACACGCCCTCAAAAATGCCCTGGGGTAGGGAATAGGCAAGAAAATTCAACACATGAGAATTTTTTCAAGAAGTCAATCAGAGGAGGGAAGTTGTACTCACTCTTTAAAAAAAAAGGAAAAGAAAAAAAGGACATGCCTAAAGCTCAGTATAAGGAATTATTAGCCACATGCAAATTCAAAGTCAAAAAGGGTGCAGCTCACACCGGTCATGACCATCAGCAAAAAGTCTACAAACGATAAATGCTGAAGGGGTTTTAGAGAACTGTGTACTTTCTAGCTGCTGGTGGGATGTAAAGTGGTAACGGCACTAACGCAAACTGAATCGAGCTGCTTGAAGAGGTAAAAATTGAGCTACCATGTGATGCGGCAGGGCACCTTTGGGCCTATAACCTAAGACCACCAGAATCGGAAAGACAGATGCAGGCAAATGTGCACTGAAACAATATTGAAATAGCCAAGACATGGAAGCAAAAAAAGGTCCATAAACAAATGAATGGACAAAGAAGAAGTGGTATATAGACAGAATGGAATAGTAGCCTCGGGAAAAAAATGAACAATGCCGTTTTCAGGACTACAGTTGAGGCTAGAAATAATCATATAACGTTAAGTAAGTAAAAAGGGTATGACAAATATCCTGTGATATCATTTATGCATGTTATCCTAAGATTGCTACCAATGAACATATTTCCACAGAAAAAGACACTCACAGACTTATCAAATAAACTAATGGTTAGCCAAAATGAAAGGTGGGAGGATGGGTAAATTAGGACTATGGGGTTAACATACATATACTAATGTATGTTAAATGTATATAAACATATAACAGATAAACTTTTTGAATTATATAATCACGAATACCTTTAAAATATACATTCTGTGATGACATACATGGTAACAGGATCCGAAGATGAACAGACATATGTAGGAATCATTAAGCAGATTCTGTACAGCCAGACAATCAAAACACTCCAATCAAATTTACCCCGATAAGAAATAGAAATTATATTTAAAAAACAAACATAAGTAAGGAGACATAAACTTCTGCGGCTTGTCCCAGCACATTCCACTCTAATTTACAACCTCGGAACCCTACCTCCAGGAAGACTCTGTTGCCAAAGTCACAAGAGTTGAGAACGTAATAATGCTGCCGCCTTGTGGCTGTTTCCCACAAGAGCAGCTTTAAACCCAGTGCCAATGGTTGCTTATATAGTCACAAGGACTGCAGGGCTGTAAATGACACAGGCCCTCAACAATGCCCTGGGGTAGGGAATAGGCAAGAAAATTCAACACATGAGAAGTTTTTCAAGAAATCAATCAGAGGAGGGAAGTTGTACTCACTCTTTAAAAAAAAAAGGAAAAGGAAAAAAAGGACATGCGTAAAGCTCAGTATAAGGAATTATTAGCCACATGCAAATTCAAATTCGAAAAGGTTTCAGCTCACACCAGTCAGGACCATCAGCAAAAAGTCTACAAACTATAAATGCTGAAGGGGTTTTAGAGAACTGTGTACCTTCTAGCTGCTGCTGGGATTTAAAGTGGTAACAGCACTAACAAAAACTGAATGGAGCTGCTTGAAAAGGTAAAAATTGAGCTACCATATGATGCAGCAGGGCAACTTTTGGGCCTATAAACTAAGACCACCAGAATCAGAAAGACAGAGGCAGGCAAATGTGCACTGCAGCAATACTGAAATAGCCAAGACATGGAAGCAAAAAAAGGTCCATAAACAGATGAATTGACAAAGATGAAGTGGTATATAGACAGAATGGAATAGTAGCCTCGGGAAAAAAATGAACAATGCCGTTTTCAGGCCTACACTTGAGCCTAGAAATAATCATATAACGTTAAGTAAGTAAAAAGGGTATGACAAATATCCTGTGATATCATTTATGCATGTTATCCTAAGATTGCTACCAATGAACATATTTCCACAGAAAAAGACACTCACAGACTTATCAAATAAACTAATGCTTAGCCAAAATGAAAGGTGGGAGGATGGGTAAATTAGGACTATGGGGTTAACATACATATACTAATGTATGTTAAATGTATATAAACATATAACAGATAAACTATATGTATTATATAATCACCAAGACCTTTAAAATATACATTTTGTAATCACATACATGGTAACAGGATCCGAAGATGAACAGACATATGCATGAATCATTGAGCAGATTCTGTACAGCCAGACAATCAAAACACTCTAATCAAATTTACTCCGATAAGAAATAGAATTTAAACTTAAAAAACAAACATAAGTAAGGAGACATAAACTTCTGGGGGCTTGTCCCAGCACATTCCACTCTAATTTACAACCTCGGAACACGACCTACAGGAAGACTCTGTTGCACTACTAACAAGAGTTGAGAACGTAATAATGCTGCCGCCTTGTGGCTGTTTCCCACAACAGCAGCTTTAAACCCAGTGCTAATGGTTGCTTATATAGTCACAAGGACTGCAGGGCTGTAAATGACACACGCCCTCAAAAATGCCCTGGGGTAGGGAATAGGCAAGAAAATTCAACACATGAGAATTTTTTCAAGAAGTCAATCAGAGGAGGGAAGTTGTACTCACTCTTTAAAAAAAAAGGAAAAGAAAAAAAGGACATGCCTAAAGCTCAGTATAAGGAATTATTAGCCACATGCAAATTCAAAGTCAAAAAGGGTGCAGCTCACACCGGTCATGACCATCAGCAAAAAGTCTACAAACGATAAATGCTGAAGGGGTTTTAGAGAACTGTGTACTTTCTAGCTGCTGGTGGGATGTAAAGTGGTAACGGCACTAACGCAAACTGAATCGAGCTGCTTGAAGAGGTAAAAATTGAGCTACCATATGATGCGGCAGGGCACCTTTGGGCCTATAACCTAAGACCACCAGAATCGGAAAGACAGATGCAGGCAAATGTGCACTGAAACAATATTGAAATAGCCAAGACTTGGAAGCAAAAAAAGGTCCATAAACAAATGAATGGACAAAGAAGAAGTGGTATATAGACAGAATGGAATAGTAGCCTCGGGAAAAAAATGAACAATGCCGTTTTCAGGACTACAGTTGAGGCTAGAAATAATCATATAACGTTAAGTAAGTAAAAAGGGTATGACAAATATCCTGTGATATCATTTATGCATGTTATCCTAAGATTGCTACCAATGAACATATTTCCACAGAAAAAGACACTCACAGACTTATCAAATAAACTAATGGTTAGCCAAAATGAAAGGTGGGAGGATGGGTAAATTAGGACTATGGGGTTAACATACATATACTAATGTATGTTAAATGTATATAAACATATAACAGATAAACTTTTTGAATTATATAATCACGAATACCTTTAAAATATACATTCTGTGATGACATACATGGTAACAGGATCCGAAGATGAACAGACATATGTAGGAATCATTAAGCAGATTCTGTACAGCCAGACAATCAAAACACTCCAATCAAATTTACCCCGATAAGAAATAGAAATTATATTTAAAAAACAAACATAAGTAAGGAGACATAAACTTCTGCGGCTTGTCCCAGCACATTCCACTCTAATTTACAACCTCGGAACCCTACCTCCAGGAAGACTCTGTTGCCAAAGTCACAAGAGTTGAGAACGTAATAATGCTGCCGCCTTGTGGCTGTTTCCCACAAGAGCAACTTTAAACCCAGTGCCAATGGTTGCTTATATAGTCACAAGGACTGCAGGGCTGTAAATGACACAGGCCCTCAAAACATCCCCTGGCGTAGGGAATAGGCAAGAAAATTCAAGACATGAGAAATTTTCCAAGAAATCAATAAGAGGAGGGAAGTTGTACTCACTCTTTAAAAAAAAGGAAAAGAAAAAAAAGGACATGCGTAAAGCTCAGTATAAGGAATTATTAGCCACATGCAAATTCAAATTCAAAAAGGTTTCAGCTCACACCAGTCAGGACCATCAGCAAAAAGTCTACAAACTATAAATGCTGAAGGGGTTTTAGAGAACTGTGTACCTTCTAGCTGCTGCTGGGATTTAAAGTGGTAACAGCACTAACGCAAACTGAATGGAGCTGCTTGAAAAGGTAAAAATTGACCTATCATATGATGCGGCAGGGCACCTTTTGGGCCTATAAACTAAGACCACCAGAATCAGAAAGACAGAGGCAGGCAAATGTGCACTGCAGCAATACTGAAATAGCCAAGACATGGAAGCAAAAAAAGGTCCATAAACAGATGAATGGACAAAGAAGAAGTGGTATATGGACAGAATGGAATGGTAGCCTTGGGAAAAAATGAACAATGCCGTTTTCAGGACTACAGTTGAGCCTGTAAATATTCATATAACTTTAAGTAAGTAAAAAGGGTATGACAAATATCGTATGATATCATTTATACATGTTATCCTAAGATTGCTACCAATGAACATATTTCCACAGAAAAAGACACTCACAGACTTATCAAATAAACTAATGGTTAGCCAAAATGAAAGGTGGGAGGATGGGTAAATTAGGACTATGGGGTTAACATACATATACTAATGTATGTTAAATGTATATAAACATATAACAGATAAACTATATGTATTATATAATCACCAAGACCTTTAAAATATACATTTTGTAATCACATACATGGTAACAGGATCCGAAGATGAACAGACATATGCATGAATCATTGAGCAGATTCTGTACAGCCAGACAATCAAAACACTCTAATCAAATTTACTCCGATAAGAAATAGAATTTAAACTTAAAAAACAAACATAAGTAAGGAGACATAAACTTCTGGGGGCTTGTCCCAGCACATTCCACTCTAATTTACAACCTCGGAACACGACCTACAGGAAGACTCTGTTGCACTACTAACAAGAGTTGAGAACGTAATAATGCTGCCGCCTTGTGGCTGTTTCCCACAACAGCAGCTTTAAACCCAGTGCTAATGGTTGCTTATATAGTCACAAGGACTGCAGGGCTGTAAATGACACACGCCCTCAAAAATGCCCTGGGGTAGGGAATAGGCAAGAAAATTCAACACATGAGAATTTTTTCAAGAAGTCAATCAGAGGAGGGAAGTTGTACTCACTCTTTAAAAAAAAAGGAAAAGAAAAAAAGGACATGCCTAAAGCTCAGTATAAGGAATTATTAGCCACATGCAAATTCAAAGTCAAAAAGGGTGCAGCTCACACCGGTCATGACCATCAGCAAAAAGTCTACAAACGATAAATGCTGAAGGGGTTTTAGAGAACTGTGTACTTTCTAGCTGCTGGTGGGATGTAAAGTGGTAACGGCACTAACGCAAACTGAATCGAGCTGCTTGAAGAGGTAAAAATTGAGCTACCATATGATGCGGCAGGGCACCTTTGGGCCTATAACCTAAGACCACCAGAATCGGAAAGACAGATGCAGGCAAATGTGCACTGAAACAATATTGAAATAGCCAAGACATGGAAGCAAAAAAAGGTCCATAAACAAATGAATGGACAAAGAAGAAGTGGTATATAGACAGAATGGAATAGTAGCCTCGGGAAAAAAATGAACAATGCCGTTTTCAGGACTACAGTTGAGCCTAGAAATAATCATATAACGTTAAGTAAGTAAAAAGGGTATGACAAATATCCTGTGATATCATTTATGCATGTTATCCTAAGATTGCTACCAATGAACATATTTCCACAGAAAAAGACACTCACAGACTTATCAAATAAACTAATGGTTAGCCAAAATGAAAGGTGGGAGGATGGGTAAATTAGGACTATGGGGTTAACATACATATACTAATGTATGTTAAATGTATATAAACATATAACAGATAAACTTTATGAATTATATAATCACGAATACCTTTAAAATATACATTCTGTGATCATATACATGGTAACAGGATCCAAAGATGAACAGACATATGTAGGAATCATTAAGCAGATTCTGTACAGCCAGACAATCAAAACACTCCAATCAAATTTACCCCGATAAGAAATAGAAATTATATTTAAAAAACAAACATAAGTAAGGAGACATAAACTTCTGGGGGCATGTTCAAGCACATTCCACTCTAATTTACAACCTCGGAACCCTACCTCCAGGAAGACTCTGTTGCCAAAGTCACAAGAGTTGAGAACGTAATAATGCTGCCGCCTTGTGGCTGTTTCCCACAAGAGCAACTTTAAACCCAGTGCCAATGGTTGCTTATATAGTCACAAGGACTGCAGGGCTGTAAATGACACAGGCCCTCAAAACATCCCCTGGCGTAGGGAATAGGCAAGAAAATTCAAGACATGAGAAATTTTCCAAGAAATCAATAAGAGGAGGGAAGTTGTACTCACTCTTTAAAAAAAAGGAAAAGAAAAAAAAGGACATGCGTAAAGCTCAGTATAAGGAATTATTAGCCACATGCAAATTCAAATTCAAAAAGGTTTCAGCTCACACCAGTCAGGACCATCAGCAAAAAGTCTACAAACTATAAATGCTGAAGGGGTTTTAGAGAACTGTGTACCTTCTAGCTGCTGCTGGGATTTAAAGTGGTAACAGCACTAACGCAAACTGAATGGAGCTGCTTGAAAAGGTAAAAATTGACCTATCATATGATGCGGCAGGGCACCTTTTGGGCCTATAAACTAAGACCACCAGAATCAGAAAGACAGAGGCAGGCAAATGTGCACTGCAGCAATACTGAAATAGCCAAGACATGGAAGCAAAAAAAGGTCCATAAACAGATGAATGGACAAAGAAGAAGTGGTATATGGACAGAATGGAATGGTAGCCTTGGGAAAAAATGAACAATGCCGTTTTCAGGACTACAGTTGAGCCTGTAAATATTCATATAACTTTAAGTAAGTAAAAAGGGTATGACAAATATCGTATGATATCATTTATACATGTTATCCTAAGATTGCTACCAATGAACATATTTCCACAGAAAAAGACACTCACAGACTTATCAAATAAACTAATGGTTAGCCAAAATGAAAGGTGGGAGGATGGGTAAATTAGGACTATGGGGTTAACATACATATACTAATGTATGTTAAATGTATATAAACATATAACAGATAAACTATATGTATTATATAATCACCAAGACCTTTAAAATATACATTTTGTAATCACATACATGGTAACAGGATCCGAAGATGAACAGACATATGCATGAATCATTGAGCAGATTCTGTACAGCCAGACAATCAAAACACTCTAATCAAATTTACTCCGATAAGAAATAGAATTTAAACTTAAAAAACAAACATAAGTAAGGAGACATAAACTTCTGGGGGCTTGTCCCAGCACATTCCACTCTAATTTACAACCTCGGAACACGACCTACAGGAAGACTCTGTTGCACTACTAACAAGAGTTGAGAACGTAATAATGCTGCCGCCTTGTGGCTGTTTCCCACAACAGCAGCTTTAAACCCAGTGCTAATGGTTGCTTATATAGTCACAAGGACTGCAGGGCTGTAAATGACACACGCCCTCAAAAATGCCCTGGGGTAGGGAATAGGCAAGAAAATTCAACACATGAGAATTTTTTCAAGAAGTCAATCAGAGGAGGGAAGTTGTACTCACTCTTTAAAAAAAAAGGAAAAGAAAAAAAGGACATGCCTAAAGCTCAGTATAAGGAATTATTAGCCACATGCAAATTCAAAGTCAAAAAGGGTGCAGCTCACACCGGTCATGACCATCAGCAAAAAGTCTACAAACGATAAATGCTGAAGGGGTTTTAGAGAACTGTGTACTTTCTAGCTGCTGGTGGGATGTAAAGTGGTAACGGCACTAACGCAAACTGAATCGAGCTGCTTGAAGAGGTAAAAATTGAGCTACCATATGATGCGGCAGGGCACCTTTGGGCCTATAACCTAAGACCACCAGAATCGGAAAGACAGATGCAGGCAAATGTGCACTGAAACAATATTGAAATAGCCAAGACATGGAAGCAAAAAAAGGTCCATAAACAAATGAATGGACAAAGAAGAAGTGGTATATAGACAGAATGGAATAGTAGCCTCGGGAAAAAAATGAACAATGCCGTTTTCAGGACTACAGTTGAGCCTAGAAATAATCATATAACGTTAAGTAAGTAAAAAGGGTATGACAAATATCCTGTGATATCATTTATGCATGTTATCCTAAGATTGCTACCAATGAACATATTTCCACAGAAAAAGACACTCACAGACTTATCAAATAAACTAATGGTTAGCCAAAATGAAAGGTGGGAGGATGGGTAAATTAGGACTATGGGGTTAACATACATATACTAATGTATGTTAAATGTATATAAACATATAACAGATAAACTTTTTGAATTATATAATCACGAATACCTTTAAAATATACATTCTGTGATGACATACATGGTAACAGGATCCGAAGATGAACAGACATATGTAGGAATCATTAAGCAGATTCTGTACAGCCAGACAATCAAAACACTCCAATCAAATTTACCCCGATAAGAAATAGAAATTATATTTAAAAAACAAACATAAGTAAGGAGACATAAACTTCTGCGGCTTGTCCCAGCACATTCCACTCTAATTTACAACCTCGGAACCCTACCTCCAGGAAGACTCTGTTGCCAAAGTCACAAGAGTTGAGAACGTAATAATGCTGCCGCCTTGTGGCTGTTTCCCACAAGAGCAACTTTAAACCCAGTGCCAATGGTTGCTTATATAGTCACAAGGACTGCAGGGCTGTAAATGACACAGGCCCTCAAAACATCCCCTGGCGTAGGGAATAGGCAAGAAAATTCAAGACATGAGAAATTTTCCAAGAAATCAATAAGAGGAGGGAAGTTGTACTCACTCTTTAAAAAAAAGGAAAAGAAAAAAAAGGACATGCGTAAAGCTCAGTATAAGGAATTATTAGCCACATGCAAATTCAAATTCAAAAAGCTTTCAGCTCACACCAGTCAGGACCATCAGCAAAAAGTCTACAAACTATAAATGCTGAAGGGGTTTTAGAGAACTGTGTACCTTCTAGCTGCTGCTGGGATTTAAAGTGGTAACAGCACTAACGCAAACTGAATGGAGCTGCTTGAAAAGGTAAAAATTGACCTATCATATGATGCGGCAGGGCACCTTTTGGGCCTATAAACTAAGACCACCAGAATCAGAAAGACAGAGGCAGGCAAATGTGCACTGCAGCAATACTGAAATAGCCAAGACATGGAAGCAAAAAAAGGTCCATAAACAGATGAATGGACAAAGAAGAAGTGGTATATGGACAGAATGGAATGGTAGCCTTGGGAAAAAATGAACAATGCCGTTTTCAGGACTACAGTTGAGCCTGTAAATATTCATATAACTTTAAGTAAGTAAAAAGGGTATGACAAATATCGTATGATATCATTTATACATGTTATCCTAAGATTGCTACCAATGAACATATTTCCACAGAAAAAGACACTCACAGACTTATCAAATAAACTAATGGTTAGCCAAAATGAAAGGTGGGAGGATGGGTAAATTAGGACTATGGGGTTAACATACATATACTAATGTATGTTAAATGTATATAAACATATAACAGATAAACTATATGTATTATATAATCACCAAGACCTTTAAAATATACATTTTGTAATCACATACATGGTAACAGGATCCGAAGATGAACAGACATATGCATGAATCATTGAGCAGATTCTGTACAGCCAGACAATCAAAACACTCTAATCAAATTTACTCCGATAAGAAATAGAATTTAAACTTAAAAAACAAACATAAGTAAGGAGACATAAACTTCTGGGGGCTTGTCCCAGCACATTCCACTCTAATTTACAACCTTGGAACACGACCTACAGGAAGACTCTGTTGCACTACTAACAAGAGTTGAGAACGTAATAATGCTGCCGCCTTGTGGCTGTTTCCCACAACAGCAGCTTTAAACCCAGTGCTAATGGTTGCTTATATAGTCACAAGGACTGCAGGGCTGTAAATGACACACGCCCTCAAAAATGCCCTGGGGTAGGGAATAGGCAAGAAAATTCAACACATGAGAATTTTTTCAAGAAGTCAATCAGAGGAGGGAAGTTGTACTCACTCTTTAAAAAAAAAGGAAAAGAAAAAAAGGACATGCCTAAAGCTCAGTATAAGGAATTATTAGCCACATGCAAATTCAAAGTCAAAAAGGGTGCAGCTCACACCGGTCATGACCATCAGCAAAAAGTCTACAAACGATAAATGCTGAAGGGGTTTTAGAGAACTGTGTACTTTCTAGCTGCTGGTGGGATGTAAAGTGGTAACGGCACTAACGCAAACTGAATCGAGCTGCTTGAAGAGGTAAAAATTGAGCTACCATGTGATGCGGCAGGGCACCTTTGGGCCTATAACCTAAGACCACCAGAATCGGAAAGACAGATGCAGGCAAATGTGCACTGAAACAATATTGAAATAGCCAAGACATGGAAGCAAAAAAAGGTCCATAAACAAATGAATGGACAAAGAAGAAGTGGTATATAGACAGAATGGAATAGTAGCCTCGGGAAAAAAATGAACAATGCCGTTTTCAGGACTACAGTTGAGGCTAGAAATAATCATATAACGTTAAGTAAGTAAAAAGGGTATGACAAATATCCTGTGATATCATTTATGCATGTTATCCTAAGATTGCTACCAATGAACATATTTCCACAGAAAAAGACACTCACAGACTTATCAAATAAACTAATGGTTAGCCAAAATGAAAGGTGGGAGGATGGGTAAATTAGGACTATGGGGTTAACATACATATACTAATGTATGTTAAATGTATATAAACATATAACAGATAAACTTTTTGAATTATATAATCACGAATACCTTTAAAATATACATTCTGTGATGACATACATGGTAACAGGATCCGAAGATGAACAGACATATGTAGGAATCATTAAGCAGATTCTGTACAGCCAGACAATCAAAACACTCCAATCAAATTTACCCCGATAAGAAATAGAAATTATATTTAAAAAACAAACATAAGTAAGGAGACATAAACTTCTGCGGCTTGTCCCAGCACATTCCACTCTAATTTACAACCTCGGAACCCTACCTCCAGGAAGACTCTGTTGCCAAAGTCACAAGAGTTGAGAACGTAATAATGCTGCCGCCTTGTGGCTGTTTCCCACAAGAGCAGCTTTAAACCCAGTGCCAATGGTTGCTTATATAGTCACAAGGACTGCAGGGCTGTAAATGACACAGGCCCTCAACAATGCCCTGGGGTAGGGAATAGGCAAGAAAATTCAACACATGAGAAGTTTTTCAAGAAATCAATCAGAGGAGGGAAGTTGTACTCACTCTTTAAAAAAAAAAGGAAAAGGAAAAAAAGGACATGCGTAAAGCTCAGTATAAGGAATTATTAGCCACATGCAAATTCAAATTCGAAAAGGTTTCAGCTCACACCAGTCAGGACCATCAGCAAAAAGTCTACAAACTATAAATGCTGAAGGGGTTTTAGAGAACTGTGTACCTTCTAGCTGCTGCTGGGATTTAAAGTGGTAACAGCACTAACAAAAACTGAATGGAGCTGCTTGAAAAGGTAAAAATTGAGCTACCATATGATGCAGCAGGGCAACTTTTGGGCCTATAAACTAAGACCACCAGAATCAGAAAGACAGAGGCAGGCAAATGTGCACTGCAGCAATACTGAAATAGCCAAGACATGGAAGCAAAAAAAGGTCCATAAACAGATGAATGGACAAAGATGAAGTGGTATATAGACAGAATGGAATAGTAGCCTCGGGAAAAAAATGAACAATGCCGTTTTCAGGCCTACACTTGAGCCTAGAAATAATCATATAACGTTAAGTAAGTAAAAAGGGTATGACAAATATCCTGTGATATCATTTATGCATGTTATCCTAAGATTGCTACCAATGAACATATTTCCACAGAAAAAGACACTCACAGACTTATCAAATAAACTAATGCTTAGCCAAAATGAAAGGTGGGAGGATGGGTAAATTAGGACTATGGGGTTAACATACATATACTAATGTATGTTAAATGTATATAAACATATAACAGATAAACTATATGTATTATATAATCACCAAGACCTTTAAAATATACATTTTGTAATCACATACATGGTAACAGGATCCGAAGATGAACAGACATATGCATGAATCATTGAGCAGATTCTGTACAGCCAGACAATCAAAACACTCTAATCAAATTTACTCCGATAAGAAATAGAATTTAAACTTAAAAAACAAACATAAGTAAGGAGACATAAACTTCTGGGGGCTTGTCCCAGCACATTCCACTCTAATTTACAACCTCGGAACACGACCTACAGGAAGACTCTGTTGCACTACTAACAAGAGTTGAGAACGTAATAATGCTGCCGCCTTGTGGCTGTTTCCCACAACAGCAGCTTTAAACCCAGTGCTAATGGTTGCTTATATAGTCACAAGGACTGCAGGGCTGTAAATGACACACGCCCTCAAAAATGCCCTGGGGTAGGGAATAGGCAAGAAAATTCAACACATGAGAATTTTTTCAAGAAGTCAATCAGAGGAGGGAAGTTGTACTCACTCTTTAAAAAAAAAGGAAAAGAAAAAAAGGACATGCCTAAAGCTCAGTATAAGGAATTATTAGCCACATGCAAATTCAAAGTCAAAAAGGGTGCAGCTCACACCGGTCATGACCATCAGCAAAAAGTCTACAAACGATAAATGCTGAAGGGGTTTTAGAGAACTGTGTACTTTCTAGCTGCTGGTGGGATGTAAAGTGGTAACGGCACTAACGCAAACTGAATCGAGCTGCTTGAAGAGGTAAAAATTGAGCTACCATATGATGCGGCAGGGCACCTTTGGGCCTATAACCTAAGACCACCAGAATCGGAAAGACAGATGCAGGCAAATGTGCACTGAAACAATATTGAAATAGCCAAGACATGGAAGCAAAAAAAGGTCCATAAACAAATGAATGGACAAAGAAGAAGTGGTATATAGACAGAATGGAATAGTAGCCTCGGGAAAAAAATGAACAATGCCGTTTTCAGGACTACAGTTGAGGCTAGAAATAATCATATAACGTTAAGTAAGTAAAAAGGGTATGACAAATATCCTGTGATATCATTTATGCATGTTATCCTAAGATTGCTACCAATGAACATATTTCCACAGAAAAAGACACTCACAGACTTATCAAATAAACTAATGGTTAGCCAAAATGAAAGGTGGGAGGATGGGTAAATTAGGACTATGGGGTTAACATACATATACTAATGTATGTTAAATGTATATAAACATATAACAGATAAACTTTATGAATTATATAATCACGAATACCTTTAAAATATACATTCTGTGATCATATACATGGTAACAGGATCCAAAGATGAACAGACATATGTAGGAATCATTAAGCAGATTCTGTACAGCCAGACAATCAAAACACTCCAATCAAATTTACCCCGATAAGAAATAGAAATTATATTTAAAAAACAAACATAAGTAAGGAGACATAAACTTCTGGGGGCATGTTCAAGCACATTCCACTCTAATTTACAACCTCGGAACCCTACCTCCAGGAAGACTCTGTTGCCAAAGTCACAAGAGTTGAGAACGTAATAATGCTGCCGCCTTGTGGCTGTTTCCCACAAGAGCAACTTTAAACCCAGTGCCAATGGTTGCTTATATAGTCACAAGGACTGCAGGGCTGTAAATGACACAGGCCCTCAAAACATCCCCTGGCGTAGGGAATAGGCAAGAAAATTCAAGACATGAGAAATTTTCCAAGAAATCAATAAGAGGAGGGAAGTTGTACTCACTCTTTAAAAAAAAGGAAAAGAAAAAAAAGGACATGCGTAAAGCTCAGTATAAGGAATTATTAGCCACATGCAAATTCAAATTCGAAAAGGTTTCAGCTCACACCAGTCAGGACCATCAGCAAAAAGTCTACAAACTATAAATGCTGAAGGGGTTTTAGAGAACTGTGTACCTTCTAGCTGCTGCTGGGATTTAAAGTGGTAACAGCACTAACGCAAACTGAATGGAGCTGCTTGAAAAGGTAAAAATTGACCTATCATATGATGCGGCAGGGCACCTTTTGGGCCTATAAACTAAGACCACCAGAATCAGAAAGACAGAGGCAGGCAAATGTGCACTGCAGCAATACTGAAATAGCCAAGACATGGAAGCAAAAAAAGGTCCATAAACAGATGAATGGACAAAGAAGAAGTGGTATATGGACAGAATGGAATGGTAGCCTTGGGAAAAAATGAACAATGCCGTTTTCAGGACTACAGTTGAGCCTGTAAATATTCATATAACTTTAAGTAAGTAAAAAGGGTATGACAAATATCGTATGATATCATTTATACATGTTATCCTAAGATTGCTACCAATGAACATATTTCCACAGAAAAAGACACTCACAGACTTATCAAATAAACTAATGGTTAGCCAAAATGAAAGGTGGGAGGATGGGTAAATTAGGACTATGGGGTTAACATACATATACTAATGTATGTTAAATGTATATAAACATATAACAGATAAACTATATGTATTATATAATCACCAAGACCTTTAAAATATACATTTTGTAATCACATACATGGTAACAGGATCCGAAGATGAACAGACATATGCATGAATCATTGAGCAGATTCTGTACAGCCAGACAATCAAAACACTCTAATCAAATTTACTCCGATAAGAAATAGAATTTAAACTTAAAAAACAAACATAAGTAAGGAGACATAAACTTCTGGGGGCTTGTCCCAGCACATTCCACTCTAATTTACAACCTCGGAACACGACCTACAGGAAGACTCTGTTGCACTACTAACAAGAGTTGAGAACGTAATAATGCTGCCGCCTTGTGGCTGTTTCCCACAACAGCAGCTTTAAACCCAGTGCTAATGGTTGCTTATATAGTCACAAGGACTGCAGGGCTGTAAATGACACACGCCCTCAAAAATGCCCTGGGGTAGGGAATAGGCAAGAAAATTCAACACATGAGAATTTTTTCAAGAAGTCAATCAGAGGAGGGAAGTTGTACTCACTCTTTAAAAAAAAAGGAAAAGAAAAAAAGGACATGCCTAAAGCTCAGTATAAGGAATTATTAGCCACATGCAAATTCAAAGTCAAAAAGGGTGCAGCTCACACCGGTCATGACCATCAGCAAAAAGTCTACAAACGATAAATGCTGAAGGGGTTTTAGAGAACTGTGTACTTTCTAGCTGCTGGTGGGATGTAAAGTGGTAACGGCACTAACGCAAACTGAATCGAGCTGCTTGAAGAGGTAAAAATTGAGCTACCATATGATGCGGCAGGGCACCTTTGGGCCTATAACCTAAGACCACCAGAATCGGAAAGACAGATGCAGGCAAATGTGCACTGAAACAATATTGAAATAGCCAAGACATGGAAGCAAAAAAAGGTCCATAAACAAATGAATGGACAAAGAAGAAGTGGTATATAGACAGAATGGAATAGTAGCCTCGGGAAAAAAATGAACAATGCCGTTTTCAGGACTACAGTTGAGCCTAGAAATAATCATATAACGTTAAGTAAGTAAAAAGGGTATGACAAATATCCTGTGATATCATTTATGCATGTTATCCTAAGATTGCTACCAATGAACATATTTCCACAGAAAAAGACACTCACAGACTTATCAAATAAACTAATGGTTAGCCAAAATGAAAGGTGGGAGGATGGGTAAATTAGGACTATGGGGTTAACATACATATACTAATGTATGTTAAATGTATATAAACATATAACAGATAAACTTTATGAATTATATAATCACGAATACCTTTAAAATATACATTCTGTGATGACATACATGGTAACAGGATCCGAAGATGAACAGACATATGTAGGAATCATTAAGCAGATTCTGTACAGCCAGACAATCAAAACACTCCAATCAAATTTACCCCGATAAGAAATAGAAATTATATTTAAAAAACAAACATAAGTAAGGAGACATAAACTTCTGCGGCTTGTCCCAGCACATTCCACTCTAATTTACAACCTCGGAACCCTACCTCCAGGAAGACTCTGTTGCCAAAGTCACAAGAGTTGAGAACGTAATAATGCTGCCGCCTTGTGGCTGTTTCCCACAAGAGCAGCTTTAAACCCAGTGCCAATGGTTGCTTATATAGTCACAAGGACTGCAGGGCTGTAAATGACACAGGCCCTCAACAATGCCCTGGGGTAGGGAATAGGCAAGAAAATTCAACACATGAGAAGTTTTTCAAGAAATCAATCAGAGGAGGGAAGTTGTACTCACTCTTTAAAAAAAAAAGGAAAAGGAAAAAAAGGACATGCGTAAAGCTCAGTATAAGGAATTATTAGCCACATGCAAATTCAAATTCGAAAAGGTTTCAGCTCACACCAGTCAGGACCATCAGCAAAAAGTCTACAAACTATAAATGCTGAAGGGGTTTTAGAGAACTGTGTACCTTCTAGCTGCTGCTGGGATTTAAAGTGGTAACAGCACTAACAAAAACTGAATGGAGCTGCTTGAAAAGGTAAAAATTGAGCTACCATATGATGCAGCAGGGCAACTTTTGGGCCTATAAACTAAGACCACCAGAATCAGAAAGACAGAGGCAGGCAAATGTGCACTGCAGCAATACTGAAATAGCCAAGACATGGAAGCAAAAAAAGGTCCATAAACAGATGAATGGACAAAGATGAAGTGGTATATAGACAGAATGGAATAGTAGCCTCGGGAAAAAAATGAACAATGCCGTTTTCAGGCCTACACTTGAGCCTAGAAATAATCATATAACGTTAAGTAAGTAAAAAGGGTATGACAAATATCCTGTGATATCATTTATGCATGTTATCCTAAGATTGCTACCAATGAACATATTTCCACAGAAAAAGACACTCACAGACTTATCAAATAAACTAATGGTTAGCCAAAATGAAAGGTGGGAGGATGGGTAAATTAGGACTATGGGGTTAACATACATATACTAATGTATGTTAAATGTATATAAACATATAACAGATAAACTATATGTATTATATAATCACCAAGACCTTTAAAATATACATTTTGTAATCACATACATGGTAACAGGATCCGAAGATGAACAGACATATGCATGAATCATTGAGCAGATTCTGTACAGCCAGACAATCAAAACACTCTAATCAAATTTACTCCGATAAGAAATAGAATTTAAACTTAAAAAACAAACATAAGTAAGGAGACATAAACTTCTGGGGGCTTGTCCCAGCACATTCCACTCTAATTTACAACCTCGGAACACGACCTACAGGAAGACTCTGTTGCACTACTAACAAGAGTTGAGAACGTAATAATGCTGCCGCCTTGTGGCTGTTTCCCACAACAGCAGCTTTAAACCCAGTGCTAATGGTTGCTTATATAGTCACAAGGACTGCAGGGCTGTAAATGACACACGCCCTCAAAAATGCCCTGGGGTAGGGAATAGGCAAGAAAATTCAACACATGAGAATTTTTTCAAGAAGTCAATCAGAGGAGGGAAGTTGTACTCACTCTTTAAAAAAAAAGGAAAAGAAAAAAAGGACATGCCTAAAGCTCAGTATAAGGAATTATTAGCCACATGCAAATTCAAAGTCAAAAAGGGTGCAGCTCACACCGGTCATGACCATCAGCAAAAAGTCTACAAACGATAAATGCTGAAGGGGTTTTAGAGAACTGTGTACTTTCTAGCTGCTGGTGGGATGTAAAGTGGTAACGGCACTAACGCAAACTGAATCGAGCTGCTTGAAGAGGTAAAAATTGAGCTACCATATGATGCGGCAGGGCACCTTTGGGCCTATAACCTAAGACCACCAGAATCGGAAAGACAGATGCAGGCAAATGTGCACTGAAACAATATTGAAATAGCCAAGACATGGAAGCAAAAAAAGGTCCATAAACAAATGAATGGACAAAGAAGAAGTGGTATATAGACAGAATGGAATAGTAGCCTCGGGAAAAAAATGAACAATGCCGTTTTCAGGACTACAGTTGAGGCTAGAAATAATCATATAACGTTAAGTAAGTAAAAAGGGTATGACAAATATCCTGTGATATCATTTATGCATGTTATCCTAAGATTGCTACCAATGAACATATTTCCACAGAAAAAGACACTCACAGACTTATCAAATAAACTAATGGTTAGCCAAAATGAAAGGTGGGAGGATGGGTAAATTAGGACTATGGGGTTAACATACATATACTAATGTATGTTAAATGTATATAAACATATAACAGATAAACTTTATGAATTATATAATCACGAATACCTTTAAAATATACATTCTGTGATCATATACATGGTAACAGGATCCAAAGATGAACAGACATATGTAGGAATCATTAAGCAGATTCTGTACAGCCAGACAATCAAAACACTCCAATCAAATTTACCCCGATAAGAAATAGAAATTATATTTAAAAAACAAACATAAGTAAGGAGACATAAACTTCTAGGGGCATGTTCAAGCACATTCCACTCTAATTTACAACCTCGGAACCCTACCTCCAGGAAGACTCTGTTGCCAAAGTCACAAGAGTTGAGAACGTAATAATGCTGCCGCCTTGTGGCTGTTTCCCACAAGAGCAACTTTAAACCCAGTGCCAATGGTTGCTTATATAGTCACAAGGACTGCAGGGCTGTAAATGACACAGGCCCTCAAAACATCCCCTGGCGTAGGGAATAGGCAAGAAAATTCAAGACATGAGAAATTTTCCAAGAAATCAATAAGAGGAGGGAAGTTGTACTCACTCTTTAAAAAAAAGGAAAAGAAAAAAAAGGACATGCGTAAAGCTCAGTATAAGGAATTATTAGCCACATGCAAATTCAAATTCAAAAAGGTTTCAGCTCACACCAGTCAGGACCATCAGCAAAAAGTCTACAAACTATAAATGCTGAAGGGGTTTTAGAGAACTGTGTACCTTCTAGCTGCTGCTGGGATTTAAAGTGGTAACAGCACTAACGCAAACTGAATGGAGCTGCTTGAAAAGGTAAAAATTGACCTATCATATGATGCGGCAGGGCACCTTTTGGGCCTATAAACTAAGACCACCAGAATCAGAAAGACAGAGGCAGGCAAATGTGCACTGCAGCAATACTGAAATAGCCAAGACATGGAAGCAAAAAAAGGTCCATAAACAGATGAATGGACAAAGAAGAAGTGGTATATGGACAGAATGGAATGGTAGCCTTGGGAAAAAATGAACAATGCCGTTTTCAGGACTACAGTTGAGCCTGTAAATATTCATATAACTTTAAGTAAGTAAAAAGGGTATGACAAATATCGTATGATATCATTTATACATGTTATCCTAAGATTGCTACCAATGAACATATTTCCACAGAAAAAGACACTCACAGACTTATCAAATAAACTAATGGTTAGCCAAAATGAAAGGTGGGAGGACGGGTAAATTAGGACTATGGGGTTAACATACATATACTAATGTATGTTAAATGTATATAAACATATAACAGATAAACTATATGTATTATATAATCACCAAGACCTTTAAAATATACATTTTGTAATCACATACATGGTAACAGGATCCGAAGATGAACAGACATATGCATGAATCATTGAGCAGATTCTGTACAGCCAGACAATCAAAACACTCTAATCAAATTTACTCCGATAAGAAATAGAATTTAAACTTAAAAAACAAACATAAGTAAGGAGACATAAACTTCTGGGGGCTTGTCCCAGCACATTCCACTCTAATTTACAACCTCGGAACACGACCTACAGGAAGACTCTGTTGCACTACTAACAAGAGTTGAGAACGTAATAATGCTGCCGCCTTGTGGCTGTTTCCCACAACAGCAGCTTTAAACCCAGTGCTAATGGTTGCTTATATAGTCACAAGGACTGCAGGGCTGTAAATGACACACGCCCTCAAAAATGCCCTGGGGTAGGGAATAGGCAAGAAAATTCAACACATGAGAATTTTTTCAAGAAGTCAATCAGAGGAGGGAAGTTGTACTCACTCTTTAAAAAAAAAGGAAAAGAAAAAAAGGACATGCCTAAAGCTCAGTATAAGGAATTATTAGCCACATGCAAATTCAAAGTCAAAAAGGGTGCAGCTCACACCGGTCATGACCATCAGCAAAAAGTCTACAAACGATAAATGCTGAAGGGGTTTTAGAGAACTGTGTACTTTCTAGCTGCTGGTGGGATGTAAAGTGGTAACGGCACTAACGCAAACTGAATCGAGCTGCTTGAAGAGGTAAAAATTGAGCTACCATATGATGCGGCAGGGCACCTTTGGGCCTATAACCTAAGACCACCAGAATTGGAAAGACAGATGCAGGCAAATGTGCACTGAAACAATATTGAAATAGCCAAGACATGGAAGCAAAAAAAATGTCCATAAACAGATGAATGGACAAAGACGAAGTGGTAAATGTACCATATGGAATAGTAGCTTCGCGAAAAAATGAACAATGCCGTGTTTACAACTACAGTGGAGCCTAGAAATAATCATATAAGGTTAAGTAAGTCAAAAGGGTATGACAAATATCCTATGATATCATTTATACATGTTATCCTAAGATTGCTACCAATGAACATATTTCCACAGAAAAAGACACTCACAGACTTATCAAATAAACTAATGGTTAGCCAAAATGAAAGGTGGGAGGATGGGTAAATTAGGACTATGGGGTTAACATACATATACTAATGTATGTTAAATGTATATAAACATATAACAGATAAACTTTATGAATTATATAATCACGAATACCTTTAAAATATACATTCTGTGATCATATACATGGTAACAGGATCCAAAGATGAACAGACATATGTAGGAATCATTAAGCAGATTCTGTACAGCCAGACAATCAAAACACTCCAATCAAATTTACCCCGATAAGAAATAGAAATTATATTTAAAAAACAAACATAAGTAAGGAGACATAAACTTCTGGGGGCATGTTCAAGCACATTCCACTCTAATTTACAACCTCGGAACCCTACCTCCAGGAAGACTCTGTTGCCAAAGTCACAAGAGTTGAGAACGTAATAATGCTGCCGCCTTGTGGCTGTTTCCCACAAGAGCAACTTTAAACCCAGTGCCAATGGTTGCTTATATAGTCACAAGGACTGCAGGGCTGTAAATGACACAGGCCCTCAAAACATCCCCTGGCGTAGGGAATAGGCAAGAAAATTCAAGACATGAGAAATTTTCCAAGAAATCAATAAGAGGAGGGAAGTTGTACTCACTCTTTAAAAAAAAGGAAAAGAAAAAAAAGGACATGCGTAAAGCTCAGTATAAGGAATTATTAGCCACATGCAAATTCAAATTCAAAAAGCTTTCAGCTCACACCAGTCAGGACCATCAGCAAAAAGTCTACAAACTATAAATGCTGAAGGGGTTTTAGAGAACTGTGTACCTTCTAGCTGCTGCTGGGATTTAAAGTGGTAACAGCACTAACGCAAACTGAATGGAGCTGCTTGAAAAGGTAAAAATTGACCTATCATATGATGCGGCAGGGCACCTTTTGGGCCTATAAACTAAGACCACCAGAATCAGAAAGACAGAGGCAGGCAAATGTGCACTGCAGCAATACTGAAATAGCCAAGACATGGAAGCAAAAAAAGGTCCATAAACAGATGAATGGACAAAGAAGAAGTGGTATATGGACAGAATGGAATGGTAGCCTTGGGAAAAAATGAACAATGCCGTTTTCAGGACTACAGTTGAGCCTGTAAATATTCATATAACTTTAAGTAAGTAAAAAGGGTATGACAAATATCGTATGATATCATTTATACATGTTATCCTAAGATTGCTACCAATGAACATATTTCCACAGAAAAAGACACTCACAGACTTATCAAATAAACTAATGGTTAGCCAAAATGAAAGGTGGGAGGATGGGTAAATTAGGACTATGGGGTTAACATACATATACTAATGTATGTTAAATGTATATAAACATATAACAGATAAACTATATGTATTATATAATCACCAAGACCTTTAAAATATACATTTTGTAATCACATACATGGTAACAGGATCCGAAGATGAACAGACATATGCATGAATCATTGAGCAGATTCTGTACAGCCAGACAATCAAAACACTCTAATCAAATTTACTCCGATAAGAAATAGAATTTAAACTTAAAAAACAAACATAAGTAAGGAGACATAAACTTCTGGGGGCTTGTCCCAGCACATTCCACTCTAATTTACAACCTCGGAACACGACCTGCAGGAAGACTCTGTTGCACTACTAACAAGAGTTGAGAACGTAATAATGCTGCCGCCTTGTGGCTGTTTCCCACAACAGCAGCTTTAAACCCAGTGCTAATGGTTGCTTATATAGTCACAAGGACTGCAGGGCTGTAAATGACACACGCCCTCAAAAATGCCCTGGGGTAGGGAATAGGCAAGAAAATTCAACACATGAGAATTTTTTCAAGAAGTCAATCAGAGGAGGGAAGTTGTACTCACTCTTTAAAAAAAAAGGAAAAGAAAAAAAGGACATGCCTAAAGCTCAGTATAAGGAATTATTAGCCACATGCAAATTCAAAGTCAAAAAGGGTGCAGCTCACACCGGTCATGACCATCAGCAAAAAGTCTACAAACGATAAATGCTGAAGGGGTTTTAGAGAACTGTGTACTTTCTAGCTGCTGGTGGGATGTAAAGTGGTAACGGCACTAACGCAAACTGAATCGAGCTGCTTGAAGAGGTAAAAATTGAGCTACCATATGATGCGGCAGGGCACCTTTGGGCCTATAACCTAAGACCACCAGAATCGGAAAGACAGATGCAGGCAAATGTGCACTGAAACAATATTGAAATAGCCAAGACATGGAAGCAAAAAAAATGTCCATAAACAGATGAATGGACAAAGACGAAGTGGTAAATGTACCATATGGAATAGTAGCTTCGCGAAAAAATGAACAATGCCGTGTTTACAACTACAGTGGAGCCTAGAAATAATCATATAAGGTTAAGTAAGTCAAAAGGGTATGACAAATATCCTATGATATCATTTATACATGTTATCCTAAGATTGCTACCAATGAACATATTTCCACAGAAAAAGACACTCACAGACTTATCAAATAAACTAATGGTTAGCCAAAATGAAAGGTGGGAGGATGGGTAAATTAGGACTATGGGGTTAACATACATATACTAATGTATGTTAAATGTATATAAACATATAACAGATAAACTTTATGAATTATATAATCACGAATACCTTTAAAATATACATTCTGTGATCATATACATGGTAACAGGATCCAAAGATGAACAGACATATGTAGGAATCATTAAGCAGATTCTGTACAGCCAGACAATCAAAACACTCCAATCAAATTTACCCCGATAAGAAATAGAAATTATATTTAAAAAACAAACATAAGTAAGGAGACATAAACTTCTGGGGGCATGTTCAAGCACATTCCACTCTAATTTACAACCTCGGAACCCTACCTCCAGGAAGACTCTGTTGCCAAAGTCACAAGAGTTGAGAACGTAATAATGCTGCCGCCTTGAGGCTGTTTCCCACAAGAGCAACTTTAAACCCAGTGCCAATGGTTGCTTATATAGTCACAAGGACTGCAGGGCTGTAAATGACACAGGCCCTCAAAACATCCCCTGGCGTAGGGAATAGGCAAGAAAATTCAAGACATGAGAAATTTTCCAAGAAATCAATAAGAGGAGGGAAGTTGTACTCACTCTTTAAAAAAAAGGAAAAGAAAAAAAAGGACATGCGTAAAGCTCAGTATAAGGAATTATTAGCCACATGCAAATTCAAATTCAAAAAGCTTTCAGCTCACACCAGTCAGGACCATCAGCAAAAAGTCTACAAACTATAAATGCTGAAGGGGTTTTAGAGAACTGTGTACCTTCTAGCTGCTGCTGGGATTTAAAGTGGTAACAGCACTAACGCAAACTGAATGGAGCTGCTTGAAAAGGTAAAAATTGACCTATCATATGATGCGGCAGGGCACCTTTTGGGCCTATAAACTAAGACCACCAGAATCAGAAAGACAGAGGCAGGCAAATGTGCACTGCAGCAATACTGAAATAGCCAAGACATGGAAGCAAAAAAAGGTCCATAAACAGATGAATGGACAAAGAAGAAGTGGTATATGGACAGAATGGAATGGTAGCCTTGGGAAAAAATGAACAATGCCGTTTTCAGGACTACAGTTGAGCCTGTAAATATTCATATAACTTTAAGTAAGTAAAAAGGGTATGACAAATATCGTATGATATCATTTATACATGTTATCCTAAGATTGCTACCAATGAACATATTTCCACAGAAAAAGACACTCACAGACTTATCAAATAAACTAATGGTTAGCCAAAATGAAAGGTGGGAGGATGGGTAAATTAGGACTATGGGGTTAACATACATATACTAATGTATGTTAAATGTATATAAACATATAACAGATAAACTATATGTATTATATAATCACCAAGACCTTTAAAATATACATTTTGTAATCACATACATGGTAACAGGATCCGAAGATGAACAGACATATGCATGAATCATTGAGCAGATTCTGTACAGCCAGACAATCAAAACACTCTAATCAAATTTACTCCGATAAGAAATAGAATTTAAACTTAAAAAACAAACATAAGTAAGGAGACATAAACTTCTGGGGGCTTGTCCCAGCACATTCCACTCTAATTTACAACCTCGGAACACGACCTACAGGAAGACTCTGTTGCACTACTAACAAGAGTTGAGAACGTAATAATGCTGCCGCCTTGTGGCTGTTTCCCACAACAGCAGCTTTAAACCCAGTGCTAATGGTTGCTTATATAGTCACAAGGACTGCAGGGCTGTAAATGACACACGCCCTCAAAAATGCCCTGGGGTAGGGAATAGGCAAGAAAATTCAACACATGAGAATTTTTTCAAGAAGTCAATCAGAGGAGGGAAGTTGTACTCACTCTTTAAAAAAAAAGGAAAAGAAAAAAAGGACATGCCTAAAGCTCAGTATAAGGAATTATTAGCCACATGCAAATTCAAAGTCAAAAAGGGTGCAGTTCACACCGGTCATGACCATCAGCAAAAAGTCTACAAACGATAAATGCTGAAGGGGTTTTAGAGAACTGTGTACTTTCTAGCTGCTGGTGGGATGTAAAGTGGTAACGGCACTAACGCAAACTGAATCGAGCTGCTTGAAGAGGTAAAAATTGAGCTACCATATGATGCGGCAGGGCACCTTTGGGCCTATAACCTAAGACCACCAGAATCGGAAAGACAGATGCAGGCAAATGTGCACTGAAACAATATTGAAATAGCCAAGACATGGAAGCAAAAAAAGGTCCATAAACAAATGAATGGACAAAGAAGAAGTGGTATATAGACAGAATGGAATAGTAGCCTCGGGAAAAAAATGAACAATGCCGTTTTCAGGACTACAGTTGAGGCTAGAAATAATCATATAACGTTAAGTAAGTAAAAAGGGTATGACAAATATCCTGTGATATCATTTATGCATGTTATCCTAAGATTGCTACCAATGAACATATTTCCACAGAAAAAGACACTCACAGACTTATCAAATAAACTAATGGTTAGCCAAAATGAAAGGTGGGAGGATGGGTAAATTAGGACTATGGGGTTAACATACATATACTAATGTATGTTAAATGTATATAAACATATAACAGATAAACTTTATGAATTATATAATCACGAATACCTTTAAAATATACATTCTGTGATAACATACATGGTAACAGGATCCGAAGATGAACAGACATATGTAGGAATCATTAAGCAGATTCTGTACAGCCAGACAATCAAAACACTCCAATCAAATTTACCCCGATAAGAAATAGAAATTATATTTAAAAAACAAACATAAGTAAGGAGACATAAACTTCTGCGGCTTGTCCCAGCACATTCCACTCTAATTTACAACCTCGGAACCCTACCTCCAGGAAGACTCTGTTGCCAAAGTCACAAGAGTTGAGAACGTAATAATGCTGCCGCCTTGTGGCTGTTTCCCACAAGAGCAGCTTTAAACCCAGTGCCAATGGTTGCTTATATAGTCACAAGGACTGCAGGGCTGTAAATGACACAGGCCCTCAACAATGCCCTGGGGTAGGGAATAGGCAAGAAAATTCAACACATGAGAAGTTTTTCAAGAAATCAATCAGAGGAGGGAAGTTGTACTCACTCTTTAAAAAAAAAAGGAAAAGGAAAAAAAGGACATGCGTAAAGCTCAGTATAAGGAATTATTAGCCACATGCAAATTCAAATTCGAAAAGGTTTCAGCTCACACCAGTCAGGACCATCAGCAAAAAGTCTACAAACTATAAATGCTGAAGGGGTTTTAGAGAACTGTGTACCTTCTAGCTGCTGCTGGGATTTAAAGTGGTAACAGCACTAACAAAAACTGAATGGAGCTGCTTGAAAAGGTAAAAATTGAGCTACCATATGATGCAGCAGGGCAACTTTTGGGCCTATAAACTAAGACCACCAGAATCAGAAAGACAGAGGCAGGCAAATGTGCACTGCAGCAATACTGAAATAGCCAAGACATGGAAGCAAAAAAAGGTCCATAAACAGATGAATGGACAAAGATGAAGTGGTATATAGACAGAATGGAATAGTAGCCTCGGGAAAAAAATGAACAATGCCGTTTTCAGGCCTACACTTGAGCCTAGAAATAATCATATAACGTTAAGTAAGTAAAAAGGGTATGACAAATATCCTGTGATATCATTTATGCATGTTATCCTAAGATTGCTACCAATGAACATATTTCCACAGAAAAAGACACTCACAGACTTATCAAATAAACTAATGGTTAGCCAAAATGAAAGGTGGGAGGATGGGTAAATTAGGACTATGGGGTTAACATACATATACTAATGTATGTTAAATGTATATAAACATATAACAGATAAACTATATGTATTATATAATCACCAAGACCTTTAAAATATACATTTTGTAATCACATACATGGTAACAGGATCCGAAGATGAACAGACATATGCATGAATCATTGAGCAGATTCTGTACAGCCAGACAATCAAAACACTCTAATCAAATTTACTCCGATAAGAAATAGAATTTAAACTTAAAAAACAAACATAAGTAAGGAGACATAAACTTCTGGGGGCTTGTCCCAGCACATTCCACTCTAATTTACAACCTCGGAACACGACCTACAGGAAGACTCTGTTGCACTACTAACAAGAGTTGAGAACGTAATAATGCTGCCGCCTTGTGGCTGTTTCCCACAACAGCAGCTTTAAACCCAGTGCTAATGGTTGCTTATATAGTCACAAGGACTGCAGGGCTGTAAATGACACACGCCCTCAAAAATGCCCTGGGGTAGGGAATAGGCAAGAAAATTCAACACATGAGAATTTTTTCAAGAAGTCAATCAGAGGAGGGAAGTTGTACTCACTCTTTAAAAAAAAAGGAAAAGAAAAAAAGGACATGCCTAAAGCTCAGTATAAGGAATTATTAGCCACATGCAAATTCAAAGTCAAAAAGGGTGCAGCTCACACCGGTCATGACCATCAGCAAAAAGTCTACAAACGATAAATGCTGAAGGGGTTTTAGAGAACTGTGTACTTTCTAGCTGCTGGTGGGATGTAAAGTGGTAACGGCACTAACGCAAACTGAATCGAGCTGCTTGAAGAGGTAAAAATTGAGCTACCATATGATGCGGCAGGGCACCTTTGGGCCTATAACCTAAGACCACCAGAATCGGAAAGACAGATGCAGGCAAATGTGCACTGAAACAATATTGAAATAGCCAAGACATGGAAGCAAAAAAAGGTCCATAAACAAATGAATGGACAAAGAAGAAGTGGTATATAGACAGAATGGAATAGTAGCCTCGGGAAAAAAATGAACAATGCCGTTTTCAGGACTACAGTTGAGGCTAGAAATAATCATATAACGTTAAGTAAGTAAAAAGGGTATGACAAATATCCTGTGATATCATTTATGCATGTTATCCTAAGATTGCTACCAATGAACATATTTCCACAGAAAAAGACACTCACAGACTTATCAAATAAACTAATGGTTAGCCAAAATGAAAGGTGGGAGGATGGGTAAATTAGGACTATGGGGTTAACATACATATACTAATGTATGTTAAATGTATATAAACATATAACAGATAAACTTTATGAATTATATAATCACGAATACCTTTAAAATATACATTCTGTGATCATATACATTGTAACAGGATCCAAAGATGAACAGACATATGTAGGAATCATTAAGCAGATTCTGTACAGCCAGACAATCAAAACACTCCAATCAAATTTACCCCGATAAGAAATAGAAATTATATTTAAAAAACAAACATAAGTAAGGAGACATAAACTTCTGGGGGCATGTTCAAGCACATTCCACTCTAATTTACAACCTCGGAACCCTACCTCCAGGAAGACTCTGTTGCCAAAGTCACAAGAGTTGAGAACGTAATAATGCTGCCGCCTTGTGGCTGTTTCCCACAAGAGCAACTTTAAACCCAGTGCCAATGGTTGCTTATATAGTCACAAGGACTGCAGGGCTGTAAATGACACAGGCCCTCAAAACATCCCCTGGCGTAGGGAATAGGCAAGAAAATTCAAGACATGAGAAATTTTCCAAGAAATCAATAAGAGGAGGGAAGTTGTACTCACTCTTTAAAAAAAAGGAAAAGAAAAAAAAGGACATGCGTAAAGCTCAGTATAAGGAATTATTAGCCACATGCAAATTCAAATTCAAAAAGGTTTCAGCTCACACCAGTCAGGACCATCAGCAAAAAGTCTACAAACTATAAATGCTGAAGGGGTTTTAGAGAACTGTGTACCTTCTAGCTGCTGCTGGGATTTAAAGTGGTAACAGCACTAACGCAAACTGAATGGAGCTGCTTGAAAAGGTAAAAATTGACCTATCATATGATGCGGCAGGGCACCTTTTGGGCCTATAAACTAAGACCACCAGAATCAGAAAGACAGAGGCAGGCAAATGTGCACTGCAGCAATACTGAAATAGCCAAGACATGGAAGCAAAAAAAGGTCCATAAACAGATGAATGGACAAAGAAGAAGTGGTATATGGACAGAATGGAATGGTAGCCTTGGGAAAAAATGAACAATGCCGTTTTCAGGACTACAGTTGAGCCTGTAAATATTCATATAACGTTAAGTAAGTAAAAAGGGTATGACAAATATCGTATGATATCATTTATACATGTTATCCTAAGATTGCTACCAATGAACATATTTCCACAGAAAAAGACACTCACAGACTTATCAAATAAACTAATGGTTAGCCAAAATGAAAGGTGGGAGGATGGGTAAATTAGGACTATGGGGTTAACATACATATACTAATGTATGTTAAATGTATATAAACATATAACAGATAAACTATATGTATTATATAATCACCAAGACCTTTAAAATATACATTTTGTAATCACATACATGGTAACAGGATCCGAAGATGAACAGACATATGCATGAATCATTGAGCAGATTCTGTACAGCCAGACAATCAAAACACTCTAATCAAATTTACTCCGATAAGAAATAGAATTTAAACTTAAAAAACAAACATAAGTAAGGAGACATAAACTTCTGGGGGCTTGTCCCAGCACATTCCACTCTAATTTACAACCTCGGAACACGACCTACAGGAAGACTCTGTTGCACTACTAACAAGAGTTGAGAACGTAATAATGCTGCCGCCTTGTGGCTGTTTCCCACAACAGCAGCTTTAAACCCAGTGCTAATGGTTGCTTATATAGTCACAAGGACTGCAGGGCTGTAAATGACACACGCCCTCAAAAATGCCCTGGGGTAGGGAATAGGCAAGAAAATTCAACACATGAGAATTTTTTCAAGAAGTCAATCAGAGGAGGGAAGTTGTACTCACTCTTTAAAAAAAAAGGAAAAGAAAAAAAGGACATGCCTAAAGCTCAGTATAAGGAATTATTAGCCACATGCAAATTCAAAGTCAAAAAGGGTGCAGCTCACACCGGTCATGACCATCAGCAAAAAGTCTACAAACGATAAATGCTGAAGGGGTTTTAGAGAACTGTGTACTTTCTAGCTGCTGGTGGGATGTAAAGTGGTAACGGCACTAACGCAAACTGAATCGAGCTGCTTGAAGAGGTAAAAATTGAGCTACCATATGATGCGGCAGGGCACCTTTGGGCCTATAACCTAAGACCACCAGAATCGGAAAGACAGATGCAGGCAAATGTGCACTGAAACAATATTGAAATAGCCAAGACATGGAAGCAAAAAAAGGTCCATAAACAAATGAATGGACAAAGAAGAAGTGGTATATAGACAGAATGGAATAGTAGCCTCGGGAAAAAAATGAACAATGCCGTTTTCAGGACTACAGTTGAGCCTAGAAATAATCATATAACGTTAAGTAAGTAAAAAGGGTATGACAAATATCCTGTGATATCATTTATGCATGTTATCCTAAGATTGCTACCAATGAACATATTTCCACAGAAAAAGACACTCACAGACTTATCAAATAAACTAATGGTTAGCCAAAATGAAAGGTGGGAGGATGGGTAAATTAGGACTATGGGGTTAACATACATATACTAATGTATGTTAAATGTATATAAACATATAACAGATAAACTTTATGAATTATATAATCACGAATACCTTTAAAATATACATTCTGTGATGACATACATGGTAACAGGATCCGAAGATGAACAGACATATGTAGGAATCATTAAGCAGATTCTGTACAGCCAGACAATCAAAACACTCCAATCAAATTTACCCCGATAAGAAATAGAAATTATATTTAAAAAACAAACATAAGTAAGGAGACATAAACTTCTGCGGCTTGTCCCAGCACATTCCACTCTAATTTACAACCTCGGAACCCTACCTCCAGGAAGACTCTGTTGCCAAAGTCACAAGAGTTGAGAACGTTAATAATGCTGCCGCCTTGTGGCTGTTTCCCACAAGAGCAGCTTTAAACCCAGTGCCAATGGTTGCTTATATAGTCACAAGGACTGCAGGGCTGTAAATGCCACAGGCCCTCAACAATGCCCTGGGGTAGGGAATAGGTAAGAAAATTCAACACATGAGAAGTTTTTCAAGAAATCAATCAGAGGAGGGAAGTTGTACTCACTCTTTAAAAAAAAGGAAAAGAAAAAAAAGGACATGCGTAAAGCTCAGTATAAGGAATTATTAGCCACATGCAAATTCAAATTCAAAAAGGTTTCAGCTCACACCAGTCAGGACCATCAGCAAAAAGTCTACAAACTATAAATGCTGAAGGGGTTTTAGAGTCCTGTGTACCTTCTAGCTGCTGCTGGGATTTAAAGTGGTAACAGCACTAACGCAAACTGAATGGAGCTGCTTGAAAAGGTAAAAATTGAGCTACCATATGATGCAGCAGGGCAACTTTTGGGCCTATAAACTAAGACCACCAGAATCAGAAAGACAGAGGCAGGCAAATGTGCACTGCAGCAATACTGAAATAGCCAAGACATGGAAGCAAAAAAAGGTCCATAAACAGATGAATGGACAAAGAAGAAGTGGTATATGGACAGAATGGAATGGTAGCCTTGGGAAAAAATGAACAATGCCGTTTTCAGGACTACAGTTGCGCCTGTAAATAATCATATAACGTTAAGTAAGTAAAAAGGGTATGACAAATATCCTATGATATCATTTATACATGTTATCCTAAGATTGCTACCAATGAACATATTTCTACAGAAAAAGACACTCACAGACTTATCAAATAAACTAATGGTTAGCCAAAATGAAAGGTGGGAGGATGGGTAAATTAGGACTATGGGGTTAACATACATATACTAATGTATGTTAAATGTATATAAACATATAACAGATAAACTATATGTATTATATAATCACCAAGACCTTTAAAATATACATTTTGTAATCACATACATGGTAACAGGATCCGAAGATGAACAGACATATGCATGAATCATTGAGCAGATTCTGTACAGCCAGACAATCAAAACACTCTAATCAAATTTACTCCGATAAGAAATAGAATTTAAACTTAAAAAACAAACATAAGTAAGGAGACATAAACTTCTGGGGGCTTGTCCCAGCACATTCCGCTCTAATTTACAACCTCGGAACACGACCTACAGGAAGACTCTGTTGCACTACTAACAAGAGTTGAGAACGTAATAATGCTGCCGCCTTGTGGCTGTTTGCCACAACAGCAGCTTTAAACCCAGTGCTAATGGTTGCTTATATAGTCACAAGGACTGCAGGGCTGTAAATGACACACGCCCTCAAAAATGCCCTGGGGTAGGGAATAGGCAAGAAAATTCAACACATGAGAATTTTTTCAAGAAGTCAATCAGAGGAGGGAAGTTGTACTCACTCTTTAAAAAAAAAGGAAAAGAAAAAAAGGACATGCCTAAAGCTCAGTATAAGGAATTATTAGCCACATGCAAATTCAAAGTCAAAAAGGGTGCAGCTCACACCGGTCATGACCATCAGCAAAAAGTCTACAAACGATAAATGCTGAAGGGGTTTTAGAGAACTGTGTACTTTCTAGCTGCTGGTGGGATGTAAAGTGGTAACAGCACTAACGCAAACTGAATCGAGCTGCTTGAAGAGGTAAAAATTGAGCTACCATATGATGCGGCAGGGCACCTTTGGGCCTATAACCTAAGACCACCAGAATCGGAAAGACAGATGCAGGCAAATGTGCACTGAAACAATATTGAAATAGCCAAGACATGGAAGGAAAAAAAATGTCCATAAACAGATGAATGGACAAAGACGAAGTGGTAAATGTACCATATGGAATAGTAGCTTCGCGAAAAAATGAACAATGCCGTGTTTACAACTACAGTGGAGCCTAGAAATAATCATATAAGGTTAAGTAAGTCAAAAGGGTATGACAAATATCCTATGATATCATTTATACATGTTATCCTAAGATTGCTACCAATGAACATATTTCCACAGAAAAAGACACTCACAGACTTATCAAATAAACTAATGGTTAGCCAAAATGAAAGGTGGGAGGATGGGTAAATTAGGACTATGGGGTTAACATACATATACTAATGTATGTTAAATGTATATAAACATATAACAGATAAACTTTATGAATTATATAATCACGAATACCTTTAAAATATACATTCTGTGATCATATACATGGTAACAGGATCCAAAGATGAACAGACATATGTAGGAATCATTAAGCAGATTCTGTACAGCCAGACAATCAAAACACTCCAATCAAATTTACCCCGATAAGAAATAGAAATTATATTTAAAAAACAAACATAAGTAAGGAGACATAAACTTCTGGGGGCATGTTCAAGCACATTCCACTCTAATTTACAACCTCGGAACCCTACCTCCAGGAAGACTCTGTTGCCAAAGTCACAAGAGTTGAGAACGTAATAATGCTGCTGCCTTGTGGCTGTTTCCCACAAGAGCAACTTTAAACCCAGTGCCAATGGTTGCTTATATAGTCACAAGGACTGCAGGGCTGTAAATGACACAGGCCCTCAAAACATCCCCTGGCGTAGGGAATAGGCAAGAAAATTCAAGACATGAGAAATTTTCCAAGAAATCAATAAGAGGAGGGAAGTTGTACTCACTCTTTAAAAAAAAGGAAAAGAAAAAAAAGGACATGCGTAAAGCTCAGTATAAGGAATTATTAGCCACATGCAAATTCAAATTCAAAAAGGTTTCAGCTCACACCAGTCAGGACCATCAGCAAAAAGTCTACAAACTATAAATGCTGAAGGGGTTTTAGAGAACTGTGTACCTTCTAGCTGCTGCTGGGATTTAAAGTGGTAACAGCACTAACGCAAACTGAATGGAGCTGCTTGAAAAGGTAAAAATTGACCTATCATATGATGCGGCAGGGCACCTTTTGGGCCTATAAACTAAGACCACCAGAATCAGAAAGACAGAGGCAGGCAAATGTGCACTGCAGCAATACTGAAATAGCCAAGACATGGAAGCAAAAAAAGGTCCATAAACAGATGAATGGACAAAGAAGAAGTGGTATATGGACAGAATGGAATGGTAGCCTTGGGAAAAAATGAACAATGCCGTTTTCAGGACTACAGTTGAGCCTGTAAATATTCATATAACTTTAAGTAAGTAAAAAGGGTATGACAAATATCGTATGATATCATTTATACATGTTATCCTAAGATTGCTACCAATGAACATATTTCCACAGAAAAAGACACTCACAGACTTATCAAATAAACTAATGGTTAGCCAAAATGAAAGGTGGGAGGATGGGTAAATTAGGACTATGGGGTTAACATACATATACTAATGTATGTTAAATGTATATAAACATATAACAGATAAACTATATGTATTATATAATCACCAAGACCTTTAAAATATACATTTTGTAATCACATACATGGTAACAGGATCCGAACATGAACAGACATATGCATGAATCATTGAGCAGATTCTGTACAGCCAGACAATCAAAACACTCTAATCAAATTTACTCCGATAAGAAATAGAATTTAAACTTAAAAAACAAACATAAGTAAGGAGACATAAACTTCTGGGGGCTTGTCCCAGCACATTCCACTCTAATTTACAACCTCGGAACACGACCTACAGGAAGACTCTGTTGCACTACTAACAAGAGTTGAGAACGTAATAATGCTGCCGCCTTGTGGCTGTTTCCCACAACAGCAGCTTTAAACCCAGTGCTAATGGTTGCTTATATAGTCACAAGGACTGCAGGGCTGTAAATGACACACGCCCTCAAAAATGCCCTGGGGTAGGGAATAGGCAAGAAAATTCAACACATGAGAATTTTTTCAAGAAGTCAATCAGAGGAGGGAAGTTGTACTCACTCTTTAAAAAAAAAGGAAAAGAAAAAAAGGACATGCTTAAAGCTCAGTATAAGGAATTATTAGCCACATGCAAATTCAAAGTCAAAAAGGGTGCAGCTCACACCGGTCATGACCATCAGCAAAAAGTCTACAAACGATAAATGCTGAAGGGGTTTTAGAGAACTGTGTACTTTCTAGCTGCTGGTGGGATGTAAAGTGGTAACGGCACTAACGCAAACTGAATCGAGCTGCTTGAAGAGGTAAAAATTGAGCTACCATATGATGCGGCAGGGCACCTTTGGGCCTATAACCTAAGACCACCAGAATCGGAAAGACAGATGCAGGCAAATGTGCACTGAAACAATATTGAAATAGCCAAGACATGGAAGCAAAAAAAGGTCCATAAACAAATGAATGGACAAAGAAGAAGTGGTATATAGACAGAATGGAATAGTAGCCTCGGGAAAAAAATGAACAATGCCGTTTTCAGGACTACAGTTGAGCCTAGAAATAATCATATAACGTTAAGTAAGTAAAAAGGGTATGACAAATATCCTGTGATATCATTTATGCATGTTATCCTAAGATTGCTACCAATGAACATATTTCCACAGAAAAAGACACTCACAGACTTATCAAATAAACTAATGGTTAGCCAAAATGAAAGGTGGGAGGATGGGTAAATTAGGACTATGGGGTTAACATACATATACTAATGTATGTTAAATGTATATAAACATATAACAGATAAACTTTATGAATTATATAATCACGAATACCTTTAAAATATACATTCTGTGATGACATACATGGTAACAGGATCCGAAGATGAACAGACATATGTAGGAATCATTAAGCAGATTCTGTACAGCCAGACAATCAAAACACTCCAATCAAATTTACCCCGATAAGAAATAGAAATTATATTTAAAAAACAAACATAAGTAAGGAGACATAAACTTCTGCGGCTTGTCCCAGCACATTCCACTCTAATTTACAACCTCGGAACCCTACCTCCAGGAAGACTCTGTTGCCAAAGTCACAAGAGTTGAGAACGTAATAATGCTGCCGCCTTGTGGCTGTTTCCCACAAGAGCAGCTTTAAACCCAGTGCCAATGGTTGCTTATATAGTCACAAGGACTGCAGGGCTGTAAATGACACAGGCCCTCAACAATGCCCTGGGGTAGGGAATAGGCAAGAAAATTCAACACATGAGAAGTTTTTCAAGAAATCAATCAGAGGAGGGAAGTTGTACTCACTCTTTAAAAAAAAAAGGAAAAGGAAAAAAAGGACATGCGTAAAGCTCAGTATAAGGAATTATTAGCCACATGCAAATTCAAATTCGAAAAGGTTTCAGCTCACACCAGTCAGGACCATCAGCAAAAAGTCTACAAACTATAAATGCTGAAGGGGTTTTAGAGAACTGTGTACCTTCTAGCTGCTGCTGGGATTTAAAGTGGTAACAGCACTAACAAAAACTGAATGGAGCTGCTTGAAAAGGTAAAAATTGAGCTACCATATGATGCAGCAGGGCAACTTTTGGGCCTATAAACTAAGACCACCAGAATCAGAAAGACAGAGGCAGGCAAATGTGCACTGCAGCAATACTGAAATAGCCAAGACATGGAAGCAAAAAAAGGTCCATAAACAGATGAATGGACAAAGATGAAGTGGTATATAGACAGAATGGAATAGTAGCCTCGGGAAAAAAATGAACAATGCCGTTTTCAGGCCTACACTTGAGCCTAGAAATAATCATATAACGTTAAGTAAGTAAAAAGGGTATGACAAATATCCTGTGATATCATTTATGCATGTTATCCTAAGATTGCTACCAATGAACATATTTCCACAGAAAAAGACACTCACAGACTTATCAAATAAACTAATGGTTAGCCAAAATGAAAGGTGGGAGGATGGGTAAATTAGGACTATGGGGTTAACATACATATACTAATGTATGTTAAATGTATATAAACATATAACAGATAAACTATATGTATTATATAATCACCAAGACCTTTAAAATATACATTTTGTAATCACATACATGGTAACAGGATCCGAAGATGAACAGACATATGCATGAATCATTGAGCAGATTCTGTACAGCCAGACAATCAAAACACTCTAATCAAATTTACTCCGATAAGAAATAGAATTTAAACTTAAAAAACAAACATAAGTAAGGAGACATAAACTTCTGGGGGCTTGTCCCAGCACATTCCACTCTAATTTACAACCTCGGAACACGACCTACAGGAAGACTCTGTTGCACTACTAACAAGAGTTGAGAACGTAATAATGCTGCCGCCTTGTGGCTGTTTCCCACAACAGCAGCTTTAACCCCAGTGCTAATGGTTGCTTATATAGTCACAAGGACTGCAGGGCTGTAAATGACACACGCCCTCAAAAATGCCCTGGGGTAGGGAATAGGCAAGAAAATTCAACACATGAGAATTTTTTCAAGAAGTCAATCAGAGGAGGGAAGTTGTACTCACTCTTTAAAAAAAAAGGAAAAGAAAAAAAGGACATGCCTAAAGCTCAGTATAAGGAATTATTAGCCACATGCAAATTCAAAGTCAAAAAGGGTGCAGCTCACACCGGTCATGACCATCAGCAAAAAGTCTACAAACGATAAATGCTGAAGGGGTTTTAGAGAACTGTGTACTTTCTAGCTGCTGGTGGGATGTAAAGTGGTAACGGCACTAACGCAAACTGAATCGAGCTGCTTGAAGAGGTAAAAATTGAGCTACCATATGATGCGGCAGGGCACCTTTGGGCCTATAACCTAAGACCACCAGAATCGGAAAGACAGATGCAGGCAAATGTGCACTGAAACAATATTGAAATAGCCAAGACATGGAAGCAAAAAAAGGTCCATAAACAAATGAATGGACAAAGAAGAAGTGGTATATAGACAGAATGGAATAGTAGCCTCGGGAAAAAAATGAACAATGCCGTTTTCAGGACTACAGTTGAGCCTAGAAATAATCATATAACGTTAAGTAAGTAAAAAGGGTATGACAAATATCCTGTGATATCATTTATGCATGTTATCCTAAGATTGCTACCAATGAACATATTTCCACAGAAAAAGACACTCACAGACTTATCAAATAAACTAATGGTTAGCCAAAATGAAAGGTGGGAGGATGGGTAAATTAGGACTATGGGGTTAACATACATATACTAATGTATGTTAAATGTATATAAACATATAACAGATAAACTTTATGAATTATATAATCACGAATACCTTTAAAATATACATTCTGTGATGACATACATGGTAACAGGATCCGAAGATGAACAGACATATGTAGGAATCATTAAGCAGATTCTGTACAGCCAGACAATCAAAACACTCCAATCAAATTTACCCCGATAAGAAATAGAAATTATATTTAAAAAACAAACATAAGTAAGGAGACATAAACTTCTGCGGCTTGTCCCAGCACATTCCACTCTAATTTACAACCTCGGAACCCTACCTCCAGGAAGACTCTGTTGCCAAAGTCACAAGAGTTGAGAACGTAATAATGCTGCCGCCTTGTGGCTGTTTCCCACAAGAGCAGCTTTAAACCCAGTGCCAATGGTTGCTTATATAGTCACAAGGACTGCAGGGCTGTAAATGACACAGGCCCTCAACAATGCCCTGGGGTAGGGAATAGGCAAGAAAATTCAACACATGAGAAGTTTTTCAAGAAATCAATCAGAGGAGGGAAGTTGTACTCACTCTTTAAAAAAAAAAGGAAAAGGAAAAAAAGGACATGCGTAAAGCTCAGTATAAGGAATTATTAGCCACATGCAAATTCAAATTCGAAAAGGTTTCAGCTCACACCAGTCAGGACCATCAGCAAAAAGTCTACAAACTATAAATGCTGAAGGGGTTTTAGAGAACTGTGTACCTTCTAGCTGCTGCTGGGATTTAAAGTGGTAACAGCACTAACAAAAACTGAATGGAGCTGCTTGAAAAGGTAAAAATTGAGCTACCATATGATGCAGCAGGGCAACTTTTGGGCCTATAAACTAAGACCACCAGAATCAGAAAGACAGAGGCAGGCAAATGTGCACTGCAGCAATACTGAAATAGCCAAGACATGGAAGCAAAAAAAGGTCCATAAACAGATGAATGGACAAAGATGAAGTGGTATATAGACAGAATGGAATAGTAGCCTCGGGAAAAAAATGAACAATGCCGTTTTCAGGCCTACACTTGAGCCTAGAAATAATCATATAACGTTAAGTAAGTAAAAAGGGTATGACAAATATCCTGTGATATCATTTATGCATGTTATCCTAAGATTGCTACCAATGAACATATTTCCACAGAAAAAGACACTCACAGACTTATCAAATAAACTAATGGTTAGCCAAAATGAAAGGTGGGAGGATGGGTAAATTAGGACTATGGGGTTAACATACATATACTAATGTATGTTAAATGTATATAAACATATAACAGATAAACTATATGTATTATATAATCACCAAGACCTTTAAAATATACATTTTGTAATCACATACATGGTAACAGGATCCGAAGATGAACAGACATATGCATGAATCATTGAGCAGATTCTGTACAGCCAGACAATCAAAACACTCTAATCAAATTTACTCCGATAAGAAATAGAATTTAAACTTAAAAAACAAACATAAGTAAGGAGACATAAACTTCTGGGGGCTTGTCCCAGCACATTCCACTCTAATTTACAACCTCGGAACACGACCTACAGGAAGACTCTGTTGCACTACTAACAAGAGTTGAGAACGTAATAATGCTGCCGCCTTGTGGCTGTTTCCCACAACAGCAGCTTTAAACCCAGTGCTAATGGTTGCTTATATAGTCACAAGGACTGCAGGGCTGTAAATGACACACGCCCTCAAAAATGCCCTGGGGTAGGGAATAGGCAAGAAAATTCAACACATGAGAATTTTTTCAAGAAGTCAATCAGAGGAGGGAAGTTGTACTCACTCTTTAAAAAAAAAGGAAAAGAAAAAAAGGACATGCCTAAAGCTCAGTATAAGGAATTATTAGCCACATGCAAATTCAAAGTCAAAAAGGGTGCAGCTCACACCGGTCATGACCATCAGCAAAAAGTCTACAAACGATAAATGCTGAAGGGGTTTTAGAGAACTGTGTACTTTCTAGCTGCTGGTGGGATGTAAAGTGGTAACGGCACTAACGCAAACTGAATCGAGCTGCTTGAAGAGGTAAAAATTGAGCTACCATATGATGCGGCAGGGCACCTTTGGGCCTATAACCTAAGACCACCAGAATCGGAAAGACAGATGCAGGCAAATGTGCACTGAAACAATATTGAAATAGCCAAGACATGGAAGCAAAAAAAGGTCCATAAACAAATGAATGGACAAAGAAGAAGTGGTATATAGACAGAATGGAATAGTAGCCTCGGGAAAAAAATGAACAATGCCGTTTTCAGGACTACAGTTGAGGCTAGAAATAATCATATAACGTTAAGTAAGTAAAAAGGGTATGACAAATATCCTGTGATATCATTTATGCATGTTATCCTAAGATTGCTACCAATGAACATATTTCCACAGAAAAAGACACTCACAGACTTATCAAATAAACTAATGGTTAGCCAAAATGAAAGGTGGGAGGATGGGTAAATTAGGACTATGGGGTTAACATACATATACTAATGTATGTTAAATGTATATAAACATATAACAGATAAACTTTATGAATTATATAATCACGAATACCTTTAAAATATACATTCTGTGATGACATACATGGTAACAGGATCCGAAGATGAACAGACATATGTAGGAATCATTAAGCAGATTCTGTACAGCCAGACAATCAAAACACTCCAATCAAATTTACCCCGATAAGAAATAGAAATTATATTTAAAAAACAAACATAAGTAAGGAGACATAAACTTCTGCGGCTTGTCCCAGCACATTCCACTCTAATTTACAACCTCGGAACCCTACCTCCAGGAAGACTCTGTTGCCAAAGTCACAAGAGTTGAGAACGTAATAATGCTGCCGCCTTGTGGCTGTTTCCCACAAGAGCAGCTTTAAACCCAGTGCCAATGGTTGCTTATATAGTCACAAGGACTGCAGGGCTGTAAATGCCACAGGCCCTCAACAATGCCCTGGGGTAGGGAATAGGTAAGAAAATTCAACACATGAGAAGTTTTTCAAGAAATCAATCAGAGGAGGGAAGTTGTACTCACTCTTTAAAAAAAAGGAAAAGAAAAAAAAGGACATGCGTAAAGCTCAGTATAAGGAATTATTAGCCACATGAAAATTCAAATTCAAAAAGGTTTCAGCTCACACCAGTCAGGACCATCAGCAAAAAGTCTACAAACTATAAATGCTGAAGGGGTTTTAGAGACCTGTGTACCTTCTAGCTGCTGCTGGGATTTAAAGTGGTAACAGCACTAACGCAAACTGAATGGAGCTGCTTGAAAAGGTAAAAATTGACCTACCATATGATGCGGCAGGGCAACTTTTGGGCCTATAAACTAAGACCACCAGAATCAGAAAGACAGAGGCAGGCAAATGTGCACTGCAGCAATACTGAAATAGCCAAGACATGGAAGCAAAAAAAGGTCCATAAACAGATGAATGGACAAAGAAGAAGTGGTATATGGACAGAATGGAATGGTAGCCTTGGGAAAAAATGAACAATGCCGTTTTCAGGACTACAGTTGAGCCTGTAAATAATCATATAACGTTAAGTAAGTAAAAAGGGTATGACAAGTATCCTATGATATCATTTATACATGTTATCCTAAGATTGCTACCAATGAACATATTTCCACAGAAAAAGACACTCACAGACTTATCAAATAAACTAATGGTTAGCCAAAATGAAAGGTGGGAGGATGGGTAAATTAGGACTATGGGGTTAACATACATATACTAATGTATGTTAAATGTATATAAACATATAACAGATAAACTATATGTATTATATAATCACCAAGACCTTTAAAATATACATTTTGTAATCACATACATGGTAACAGGATCCGAAGATGAACAGACATATGCATGAATCATTGAGCAGATTCTGTACAGCCAGACAATCAAAACACTCTAATCAAATTTACTCCGATAAGAAATAGAATTTAAACTTAAAAAACAAACATAAGTAAGGAGACATAAACTTCTGGGGGCTTGTCCCAGCACATTCCACTCTAATTTACAACCTCGGAACACGACCTACAGGAAGACTCTGTTGCACTACTAACAAGAGTTGAGAACGTAATAATGCTGCCGCCTTGTGGCTGTTTCCCACAACAGCAGCTTTAAACCCAGTGCTAATGGTTGCTTATATAGTCACAAGGACTGCAGGGCTGTAAATGACACACGCCCTCAAAAATGCCCTGGGGTAGGGAATAGGCAAGAAAATTCAACACATGAGAATTTTTTCAAGAAGTCAATCAGAGGAGGGAAGTTGTACTCACTCTTTAAAAAAAAAGGAAAAGAAAAAAAGGACATGCCTAAAGCTCAGTATAAGGAATTATTAGCCACATGCAAATTCAAAGTCAAAAAGGGTGCAGCTCACACCGGTCATGACCATCAGCAAAAAGTCTACAAACGATAAATGCTGAAGGGGTTTTAGAGAACTGTGTACTTTCTAGCTGCTGGTGGGATGTAAAGTGGTAACGGCACTAACGCAAACTGAATCGAGCTGCTTGAAGAGGTAAAAATTGAGCTACCATATGATGCGGCAGGGCACCTTTGGGCCTATAACCTAAGACCACCAGAATCGGAAAGACAGATGCAGGCAAATGTGCACTGAAACAATATTGAAATAGCCAAGACATGGAAGCAAAAAAAGGTCCATAAACAAATGAATGGACAAAGAAGAAGTGGTATATAGACAGAATGGAATAGTAGCCTCGGGAAAAAAATGAACAATGCCGTTTTCAGGACTACAGTTGAGGCTAGAAATAATCATATAACGTTAAGTAAGTAAAAAGGGTATGACAAATATCCTGTGATATCATTTATGCATGTTATCCTAAGATTGCTACCAATGAACATATTTCCACAGAAAAAGACACTCACAGACTTATCAAATAAACTAATGGTTAGCCAAAATGAAAGGTGGGAGGATGGGTAAATTAGGACTATGGGGTTAACATACATATACTAATGTATGTTAAATGTATATAAACATATAACAGATAAACTTTATGAATTATATAATCACGAATACCTTTAAAATATACATTCTGTGATGACATACATGGTAACAGGATCCGAAGATGAACAGACATATGTAGGAATCATTAAGCAGATTCTGTACAGCCAGACAATCAAAACACTCCAATCAAATTTACCCCGATAAGAAATAGAAATTATATTTAAAAAACAAACATAAGTAAGGAGACATAAACTTCTGCGGCTTGTCCCAGCACATTCCACTCTAATTTACAACCTCGGAACCCTACCTCCAGGAAGACTCTGTTGCCAAAGTCACAAGAGTTGAGAACGTAATAATGCTGCCGCCTTGTGGCTGTTTCCCACAAGAGCAGCTTTAAACCCAGTGCCAATGGTTGCTTATATAGTCACAAGGACTGCAGGGCTGTAAATGACACAGGCCCTCAACAATGCCCTGGGGTAGGGAATAGGCAAGAAAATTCAACACATGAGAAGTTTTTCAAGAAATCAATCAGAGGAGGGAAGTTGTACTCACTCTTTAAAAAAAAAAGGAAAAGGAAAAAAAGGACATGCGTAAAGCTCAGTATAAGGAATTATTAGCCACATGCAAATTCAAATTCGAAAAGGTTTCAGCTCACACCAGTCAGGACCATCAGCAAAAAGTCTACAAACTATAAATGCTGAAGGGGTTTTAGAGAACTGTGTACCTTCTAGCTGCTGCTGGGATTTAAAGTGGTAACAGCACTAACAAAAACTGAATGGAGCTGCTTGAAAAGGTAAAAATTGAGCTACCATATGATGCAGCAGGGCAACTTTTGGGCCTATAAACTAAGACCACCAGAATCAGAAAGACAGAGGCAGGCAAATGTGCACTGCAGCAATACTGAAATAGCCAAGACATGGAAGCAAAAAAAGGTCCATAAACAGATGAATGGACAAAGATGAAGTGGTATATAGACAGAATGGAATAGTAGCCTCGGGAAAAAAATGAACAATGCCGTTTTCAGGCCTACACTTGAGCCTAGAAATAATCATATAACGTTAAGTAAGTAAAAAGGGTATGACAAATATCCTGTGATATCATTTATGCATGTTATCCTAAGATTGCTACCAATGAACATATTTCCACAGAAAAAGACACTCACAGACTTATCAAATAAACTAATGGTTAGCCAAAATGAAAGGTGGGAGGATGGGTAAATTAGGACTATGGGGTTAACATACATATACTAATGTATGTTAAATGTATATAAACATATAACAGATAAACTATATGTATTATATAATCACCAAGACCTTTAAAATATACATTTTGTAATCACATACATGGTAACAGGATCCGAAGATGAACAGACATATGCATGAATCATTGAGCAGATTCTGTACAGCCAGACAATCAAAACACTCTAATCAAATTTACTCCGATAAGAAATAGAATTTAAACTTAAAAAACAAACATAAGTAAGGAGACATAAACTTCTGGGGGCTTGTCCCAGCACGTTCCACTCTAATTTACAACCTCGGAACACGACCTACAGGAAGACTCTGTTGCACTACTAACAAGAGTTGAGAACGTAATAATGCTGCCGCCTTGTGGCTGTTTCCCACAACAGCAGCTTTAAACCCAGTGCTAATGGTTGCTTATATAGTCACAAGGACTGCAGGGCTGTAAATGACACACGCCCTCAAAAATGCCCTGGGGTAGGGAATAGGCAAGAAAATTCAACACATGAGAATTTTTTCAAGAAGTCAATCAGAGGAGGGAAGTTGTACTCACTCTTTAAAAAAAAAGGAAAAGAAAAAAAGGACATGCCTAAAGCTCAGTATAAGGAATTATTAGCCACATGCAAATTCAAAGTCAAAAAGGGTGCAGCTCACACCGGTCATGACCATCAGCAAAAAGTCTACAAACGATAAATGCTGAAGGGGTTTTAGAGAACTGTGTACTTTCTAGCTGCTGGTGGGATGTAAAGTGGTAACGGCACTAACGCAAACTGAATCGAGCTGCTTGAAGAGGTAAAAATTGAGCTACCATATGATGCGGCAGGGCACCTTTGGGCCTATAACCTAAGACCACCAGAATCGGAAAGACAGATGCAGGCAAATGTGCACTGAAACAATATTGAAATAGCCAAGACATGGAAGCAAAAAAAGGTCCATAAACAAATGAATGGACAAAGAAGAAGTGGTATATAGACAGAATGGAATAGTAGCCTCGGGAAAAAAATGAACAATGCCGTTTTCAGGACTACAGTTGAGGCTAGAAATAATCATATAACGTTAAGTAAGTAAAAAGGGTATGACAAATATCCTGTGATATCATTTATGCATGTTATCCTAAGATTGCTACCAATGAACATATTTCCACAGAAAAAGACACTCACAGACTTATCAAATAAACTAATGGTTAGCCAAAATGAAAGGTGGGAGGATGGGTAAATTAGGACTATGGGGTTAACATACATATACTAATGTATGTTAAATGTATATAAACATATAACAGATAAACTTTATGAATTATATAATCACGAATACCTTTAAAATATACATTCTGTGATGACATACATGGTAACAGGATCCGAAGATGAACAGACATATGTAGGAATCATTAAGCAGATTCTGTACAGCCAGACAATCAAAACACTCCAATCAAATTTACCCCGATAAGAAATAGAAATTATATTTAAAAAACAAACATAAGTAAGGAGACATAAACTTCTGCGGCTTGTCCCAGCACATTCCACTCTAATTTACAACCTCGGAACCCTACCTCCAGGAAGACTCTGTTGCCAAAGTCACAAGAGTTGAGAACGTAATAATGCTGCCGCCTTGTGGCTGTTTCCCACAAGAGCAGCTTTAAACCCAGTGCCAATGGTTGCTTATATAGTCACAAGGACTGCAGGGCTGTAAATGCCACAGGCCCTCAACAATGCCCTGGGGTAGGGAATAGGTAAGAAAATTCAACACATGAGAAGTTTTTCAAGAAATCAATCAGAGGAGGGAAGTTGTACTCACTCTTTAAAAAAAAGGAAAAGAAAAAAAAGGACATGCGTAAAGCTCAGTATAAGGAATTATTAGCCACATGCAAATTCAAATTCAAAAAGGTTTCAGCTCACACCAGTCAGGACCATCAGCAAAAAGTCTACAAACTATAAATGCTGAAGGGGTTTTAGAGACCTGTGTACCTTCTAGCTGCTGCTGGGATTTAAAGTGGTAACAGCACTAACGCAAACTGAATGGAGCTGCTTGAAAAGGTAAAAATTGAGCTACCATATGATGCGGCAGGGCAACTTTTGGGCCTATAAACTAAGACCACCAGAATCAGAAAGACAGAGGCAGGCAAATGTGCACTGCAGCAATACTGAAATAGCCAAGACATGGAAGCAAAAAAAGGTCCATAAACAGATGAATGGACAAAGAAGAAGTGGTATATGGACAGAATGGAATGGTAGCCTTGGGAAAAAATGAACAATGCCGTTTTCAGGACTACAGTTGAGCCTGTAAATAATCATATAACGTTAAGTAAGTAAAAAGGGTATGACAAGTATCCTATGATATCATTTATACATGTTATCCTAAGATTGCTACCAATGAACATATTTCCACAGAAAAAGACACTCACAGACTTATCAAATAAACTAATGGTTAGCCAAAATGAAAGGTGGGAGGATGGGTAAATTAGGACTATGGGGTTAACATACATATACTAATGTATGTTAAATGTATATAAACATATAACAGATAAACTATATGTATTATATAATCACCAAGACCTTTAAAATATACATTTTGTAATCACATACATGGTAACAGGATCCGAAGATGAACAGACATATGCATGAATCATTGAGCAGATTCTGTACAGCCAGACAATCAAAACACTCTAATCAAATTTACTCCGATAAGAAATAGAATTTAAACTTAAAAAACAAACATAAGTAAGGAGACATAAACTTCTGGGGGCTTGTCCCAGCACATTCCACTCTAATTTACAACCTCGGAACACGACCTACAGGAAGACTCTGTTGCACTACTAACAAGAGTTGAGAACGTAATAATGCTGCCGCCTTGTGGCTGTTTCCCACAACAGCAGCTTTAAACCCAGTGCTAATGGTTGCTTATATAGTCACAAGGACTGCGGGCTGTAAATGACACACGCCCACAAAAATGCCCTGGGGTAGGGAATAGGCAAGAAAATTCAACACATGAGAATTTTTTCAAGAAGTCAATCAGAGGAGGGAAGTTGTACTCACTCTTTAAAAAAAAAGGAAAAGAAAAAAAGGACATGCCTAAAGCTCAGTATAAGGAATTATTAGCCACATGCAAATTCAAAGTCAAAAAGGGTGCAGCTCACACCGGTCATGACCATCAGCAAAAAGTCTACAAACGATAAATGCTGAAGGGGTTTTAGAGAACTGTGTACTTTCTAGCTGCTGGTGGGATGTAAAGTGGTAACGGCACTAACGCAAACTGAATCGAGCTGCTTGAAGAGGTAAAAATTGAGCTACCATATGATGCGGCAGGGCACCTTTGGGCCTATAACCTAAGACCACCAGAATCGGAAGGACAGATGCAGGCAAATGTGCACTGAAACAATATTGAAATAGCCAAGACATGGAAGCAAAAAAAGGTCCATAAACAAATGAATGGACAAAGAAGAAGTGGTATATAGACAGAATGGAATAGTAGCCTCGGGAAAAAAATGAACAATGCCGTTTTCAGGACTACAGTTGAGCCTAGAAATAATCATATAATGTTAAGTAAGTAAAAAGGGTATGACAAATATCCTGTGATATCATTTATGCATGTTATCCTAAGATTGCTACCAATGAACATATTTCCACAGAAAAAGACACTCACAGACTTATCAAATAAACTAATGGTTAGCCAAAATGAAAGGTGGGAGGATGGGTAAATTAGGACTATGGGGTTAACATACATATACTAATGTATGATAAATGTATATAAACATATAACAGATAAACTTTATGAATTATATAATCACGAATACCTTTAAAATATACATTCTGTGATGACATACATGGTAACAGGATCCGAAGATGAACAGACATATGTAGGAATCATTAAGCAGATTCTGTACAGCCAGACAATCAAAACACTCCAATCAAATTTACCCCGATAAGAAATAGAAATTATATTTAAAAAACAAACATAAGTAAGGAGACATAAACTTCTGCGGCTTGTCCCAGCACATTCCACTCTAATTTACAACCTCGGAACCCTACCTCCAGGAAGACTCTGTTGCCAAAGTCACAAGAGTTGAGAACGTTAATAATGCTGCCGCCTTGTGGCTGTTTCCCACAAGAGCAGCTTTAAACCCAGTGCCAATGGTTGCTTATATAGTCACAAGGACTGCAGGGCTGTAAATGCCACAGGCCCTCAACAATGCCCTGGGGTAGGGAATAGGTAAGAAAATTCAACACATGAGAAGTTTTTCAAGAAATCAAAGAGGAGGGAAGTTGTACTCACTCTTTAAAAAAAAGGAAAAGAAAAAAAAGGACATGGGTAAAGCTCAGTATAAGGAATTATTAGCCACATGCAAATTCAAATTCAAAAAGGTTTCAGCTCACACCAGTCAGGACCATCAGCAAAAAGTCTACAAACTATAAATGCTGAAGGGGTTTTAGAGACCTGTGTACCTTCTAGCTGCTGCTGGGATTTAAAGTGGTAACAGCACTAATGCAAACTGAATGGAGCTGCTTGAAAAGGTAAAAATTGAGCTACCATATGATGCGGCAGGGCAACTTTTGGGCCTATAAACTAAGACCACCAGAATCAGAAAGACAGAGGCAGGCAAATGTGCACTGCAGCAATACTGAAATAGCCAAGACATGGAAGCAAAAAAAGGTCCATAAACAGATGAATGGACAAAGAAGAAGTGGTATATGGACAGAATGGAATGGTAGACTTGGGAAAAAATGAACAATGCCGTTTTCAGGACTACAGTTGAGCCTGTAAATAATCATATAACGTTAAGTAAGTAAAAAGGGTATGACAAATATCCTATGATATCATTTATACATGTTATCCTAAGATTGCTACCAATGAACATATTTCCACAGAAAAAGACACTCACAGACTTATCAAATAAACTAATGGTTAGCCAAAATGAAAGGTGGGAGGATGGGTAAATTAGGACTATGGGGTTAACATACATATACTAATGTATGTTAAATGTATATAAACATATAACAGATAAACTATATGTATTATATAATCACCAAGACCTTTAAAATATACATTTTGTAATCACATACATGGTAACAGGATCCGAAGATGAACAGACATATGCATGAATCATTGAGCAGATTCTGTACAGCCAGACAATCAAAACACTCTAATCAAATTTACTCCGATAAGAAATAGAATTTAAACTTAAAAAACAAACATAAGTAAGGAGACATAAACTTCTGGGGGCTTGTCCCAGCACATTCCGCTCTAATTTACAACCTCGGAACACGACCTACAGGAAGACTCTGTTGCACTACTAACAAGAGTTGAGAACGTAATAATGCTGCCGCCTTGTGGCTGTTTCCCACAACAGCAGCTTTAAACCCAGTGCTAATGGTTGCTTATATAGTCACAAGGACTGCAGGGCTGTAAATGACACACGCCCTCAAAAATGCCCTGGGGTAGGGAATAGGCAAGAAAATTCAACACATGAGAATTTTTTCAAGAAGTCAATCAGAGGAGGGAAGTTGTACTCACTCTTTAAAAAAAAAGGAAAAGAAAAAAAGGACATGCCTAAAGCTCAGTATAAGGAATTATTAGCCACATGCAAATTCAAAGTCAAAAAGGGTGCAGCTCACACCGGTCATGACCATCAGCAAAAAGTCTACAAACGATAAATGCTGAAGGGGTTTTAGAGAACTGTGTACTTTCTAGCTGCTGGTGGGATGTAAAGTGGTAACAGCACTAACACAAACTGAATCGAGCTGCTTGAAGAGGTAAAAATTGAGCTACCATATGATGCGGCAGGGCACCTTTGGGCCTATAACCTAAGACCACCAGAATCGGAAAGACAGATGCAGGCAAATGTGCACTGAAACAATATTGAAATAGCCAAGACATGGAAGGAAAAAAAATGTCCATAAACAGATGAATGGACAAAGACGAAGTGGTAAATGTACCATATGGAATAGTAGCTTCTCGAAAAAATAAACAATGCCGTGTTTACAACTACAGTGGAGCCTAGAAATAATCATATAAGGTTAAGTAAGTCAAAAGGGTATGACAAATATCCTATGATATCATTTATACATGTTATCCTAAGATTGCTACCAATGAACATATTTCCACAGAAAAAGACACTCACAGACTTATCAAATAAACTAATGGTTAGCCAAAATGAAAGGTGGGAGGATGGGTAAATTAGGACTATGGGGTTAACATACATATACTAATGTATGTTAAATGTATATAAACATATAACAGATAAACTTTATGAATTATATAATCACGAATACCTTTAAAATATACATTCTGTGATCATATACATGGTAACAGGATCCAAAGATGAACAGACATATGTAGGAATCATTAAGCAGATTCTGTACAGCCAGACAATCAAAACACTCCAATCAAATTTACCCCGATAAGAAATAGAAATTATATTTAAAAAACAAACATAAGTAAGGAGACATAAACTTCTGGGGGCATGTTCAAGCACATTCCACTCTAATTTACAACCTCGGAACCCTACCTCCAGGAAGACACTGTTGCCAAAGTCACAAGAGTTGAGAACGTAATAATGCTGCCTCCTTGTGGCTGTTTCCCACAAGAGCAACTTTAAACCCAGTGCCAATGGTTGCTTATATAGTCACAAGGACTGCAGGGCTGTAAATGACACAGGCCCTCAAAACATCCCCTGGCGTAGGGAATAGGCAAGAAAATTCAAGACATGAGAAATTTTCCAAGAAATCAATAAGAGGAGGGAAGTTGTACTCACTCTTTAAAAAAAAGGAAAAGAAAAAAAAGGACATGCGTAAAGCTCAGTATAAGGAATTATTAGCCACATGCAAATTCAAATTCAAAAAGGTTTCAGCTCACACCAGTCAGGACCATCAGCAAAAAGTCTACAAACTATAAATGCTGAAGGGGTTTTAGAGAACTGTGTACCTTCTAGCTGCTGCTGGGATTTAAAGTGGTAACAGCACTAACGCAAACTGAATGGAGCTGCTTGAAAAGGTAAAAATTGACCTATCATATGATGCGGCAGGGCACCTTTTGGGCCTATAAACTAAGACCACCAGAATCAGAAAGACAGAGGCAGGCAAATGTGCACTGCAGCAATACTGAAATAGCCAAGACATGGAAGCAAAAAAAGGTCCATAAACAGATGAATGGACAAAGAAGAAGTGGTATATGGACAGAATGGAATGGTAGCCTTGGGAAAAAATGAACAATGCCGTTTTCAGGACTACAGTTGAGCCTGTAAATATTCATATAACTTTAAGTAAGTAAAAAGGGTATGACAAATATCGTATGATATCATTTATACATGTTATCCTAAGATTGCTACCAATGAACATATTTCCACAGAAAAAGACACTCACAGACTTATCAAATAAACTAATGGTTAGCCAAAATGAAAGGTGGGAGGATGGGTAAATTAGGACTATGGGGTTAACATACATATACTAATGTATGTTAAATGTATATAAACATATAACAGATAAACTATATGTATTATATAATCACCAAGACCTTTAAAATATACATTTTGTAATCACATACATGGTAACAGGATCCGAAGATGAACAGACATATGCATGAATCATTGAGCAGATTCTGTACAGCCAGACAATCAAAACACTCTAATCAAATTTACTCCGATAAGAAATAGAATTTAAACTTAAAAAACAAACATAAGTAAGGAGACATAAACTTCTGGGGGCTTGTCCCAGCACATTCCACTCTAATTTACAACCTCGGAACACGACCTACAGGAAGACTCTGTTGCACTACTAACAAGAGTTGAGAACGTAATAATGCTGCCGCCTTGTGGCTGTTTCCCACAACAGCAGCTTTAAACCCAGTGCTAATGGTTGCTTATATAGTCACAAGGACTGCAGGGCTGTAAATGACACACGCCCTCAAAAATGCCCTGGGGTAGGGAATAGGCAAGAAAATTCAACACATGAGAATTTTTTCAAGAAGTCAATCAGAGGAGGGAAGTTGTACTCACTCTTTAAAAAAAAAGGAAAAGAAAAAAAGGACATGCCTAAAGCTCAGTATAAGGAATTATTAGCCACATGCAAATTCAAAGTCAAAAAGGGTGCAGCTCACACCGGTCATGACCATCAGCAAAAAGTCTACAAACGATAAATGCTGAAGGGGTTTTAGAGAACTGTGTACTTTCTAGCTGCTGGTGGGATGTAAAGTGGTAACGGCACTAACGCAAACTGAATCGAGCTGCTTGAAGAGGTAAAAATTGAGCTACCATATGATGCGGCAGGGCACCTTTGGGCCTATAACCTAAGACCACCAGAATCGGAAAGACAGATGCAGGCAAATGTGCACTGAAACAATATTGAAATAGCCAAGACATGGAAGCAAAAAAAGGTCCATAAACAAATGAATGGACAAAGAAGAAGTGGTATATAGACAGAATGGAATAGTAGCCTCGGGAAAAAAATGAACAATGCCGTTTTCAGGACTACAGTTGAGCCTAGAAATAATCATATAACGTTAAGTAAGTAAAAAGGGTATGACAAATATCCTGTGATATCATTTATGCATGTTATCCTAAGATTGCTACCAATGAACATATTTCCACAGAAAAAGACACTCACAGACTTATCAAATAAACTAATGGTTAGCCAAAATGAAAGGTGGGAGGATGGGTAAATTAGGACTATGGGGTTAACATACATATACTAATGTATGTTAAATGTATATAAACATATAACAGATAAACTTTATGAATTATATAATCACGAATACCTTTAAAATATACATTCTGTGATGACATACATGGTAACAGGATCCGAAGATGAACAGACATATGTAGGAATCATTAAGCAGATTCTGTACAGCCAGACAATCAAAACACTCCAATCAAATTTACCCCGATAAGAAATAGAAATTATATTTAAAAAACAAACATAAGTAAGGAGACATAAACTTCTGCGGCTTGTCCCAGCACATTCCACTCTAATTTACAACCTCGGAACCCTACCTCCAGGAAGACTCTGTTGCCAAAGTCACAAGAGTTGAGAACGTAATAATGCTGCCGCCTTGTGGCTGTTTCCCACAAGAGCAGCTTTAAACCCAGTGCCAATGGTTGCTTATATAGTCACAAGGACTGCAGGGCTGTAAATGACACAGGCCCTCAACAATGCCCTGGGGTAGGGAATAGGCAAGAAAATTCAACACATGAGAAGTTTTTCAAGAAATCAATCAGAGGAGGGAAGTTGTACTCACTCTTTAAAAAAAAAAGGAAAAGGAAAAAAAGGACATGCGTAAAGCTCAGTATAAGGAATTATTAGCCACATGCAAATTCAAATTCGAAAAGGTTTCAGCTCACACCAGTCAGGACCATCAGCAAAAAGTCTACAAACTATAAATGCTGAAGGGGTTTTAGAGAACTGTGTACCTTCTAGCTGCTGCTGGGATTTAAAGTGGTAACAGCACTAACAAAAACTGAATGGAGCTGCTTGAAAAGGTAAAAATTGAGCTACCATATGATGTAGCAGGGCAACTTTTGGGCCTATAAACTAAGACCACCAGAATCAGAAAGACAGAGGCAGGCAAATGTGCACTGCAGCAATACTGAAATAGCCAAGACATGGAAGCAAAAAAAGGTCCATAAACAGATGAATGGACAAAGATGAAGTGGTATATAGACAGAATGGAATAGTAGCCTCGGGAAAAAAATGAACAATGCCGTTTTCAGGACTACAGTTGAGCCTGTAAATATTCATATAACGTTAAGTAAGTAAAAAGAGTATGACAAATATCCTGTGATATCATTTATGCATGTTATCCTAAGATTGCTACCAATGAACATATTTCCACAGAAAAAGACACTCACAGACTTATCAAATAAACTAATGGTTAGCCAAAATGAAAGGTGGGAGGATGGGTAAATTAGGACTATGGGGTTAACATACATATACTAATGTATGTTAAATGTATATAAACATATAACAGATAAACTATATGTATTATATAATCACCAAGACCTTTAAAATATACATTTTGTAATCACATACATGGTAACAGGATCCGAAGATGAACAGACATATGCATGAATCATTGAGCAGATTCTGTACAGCCAGACAATCAAAACACTCTAATCAAATTTACTCCGATAAGAAATAGAATTTAAACTTAAAAAACAAACATAAGTAAGGAGACATAAACTTCTGGGGGCTTGTCCCAGCACATTCCACTCTAATTTACAACCTCGGAACACGACCTACAGGAAGACTCTGTTGCACTACTAACAAGAGTTGAGAACGTAATAATGCTGCCGCCTTGTGGCTGTTTCCCACAACAGCAGCTTTAAACCCAGTGCTAATGGTTGCTTATATAGTCACAAGGACTGCAGGGCTGTAAATGACACACGCCCTCAAAAATGCCCTGGGGTAGGGAATAGGCAAGAAAATTCAACACATGAGAATTTTTTCAAGAAGTCAATCAGAGGAGGGAAGTTGTACTCACTCTTTAAAAAAAAAGGAAAAGAAAAAAAGGACATGCCTAAAGCTCAGTATAAGGAATTATTAGCCACATGCAAATTCAAAGTCAAAAAGGGTGCAGCTCACACCGGTCATGACCATCAGCAAAAAGTCTACAAACGATAAATGCTGAAGGGGTTTTAGAGAACTGTGTACTTTCTAGCTGCTGGTGGGATGTAAAGTGGTAACGGCACTAACGCAAACTGAATCGAGCTGCTTGAAGAGGTAAAAATTGAGCTACCATATGATGCGGCAGGGCACCTTTGGGCCTATAACCTAAGACCACCAGAATCGGAAAGACAGATGCAGGCAAATGTGCACTGAAACAATATTGAAATAGCCAAGACATGGAAGCAAAAAAAGGTCCATAAACAAATGAATGGACAAAGAAGAAGTGGTATATAGACAGAATGGAATAGTAGCCTCGGGAAAAAAATGAACAATGCCGTTTTCAGGACTACAGTTGAGCCTAGAAATAATCATATAACGTTAAGTAAGTAAAAAGGGTATGACAAATATCCTGTGATATCATTTATGCATGTTATCCTAAGATTGCTACCAATGAACATATTTCCACAGAAAAAGACACTCACAGACTTATCAAATAAACTAATGGTTAGCCAAAATGAAAGGTGGGAGGATGGGTAAATTAGGACTATGGGGTTAACATACATATACTAATGTATGTTAAATGTATATAAACATATAACAGATAAACTTTATGAATTATATAATCACGAATACCTTTAAAATATACATTCTGTGATCATATACATGGTAACAGGATCCAAAGATGAACAGACATATGTAGGAATCATTAAGCAGATTCTGTACAGCCAGACAATCAAAACACTCCAATCAAATTTACCCCGATAAGAAATAGAAATTATATTTAAAAAACAAACATAAGTAAGGAGACATAAACTTCTGGGGGCATGTTCAAGCACATTCCACTCTAATTTACAACCTCGGAACCCTACCTCCAGGAAGACTCTGTTGCCAAAGTCACAAGAGTTGAGAACGTAATAATGCTGCCGCCTTGTGGCTGTTTCCCACAAGAGCAACTTTAAACCCAGTGCCAATGGTTGCTTATATAGTCACAAGGACTGCAGGGCTGTAAATGACACAGGCCCTCAAAACATCCCCTGGCGTAGGGAATAGGCAAGAAAATTCAAGACATGAGAAATTTTCCAAGAAATCAATAAGAGGAGGGAAGTTGTACTCACTCTTTAAAAAAAAGGAAAAGAAAAAAAAGGACATGCGTAAAGCTCAGTATAAGGAATTATTAGCCACATGCAAATTCAAATTCAAAAAGGTTTCAGCTCACACCAGTCAGGACCATCAGCAAAAAGTCTACAAACTATAAATGCTGAAGGGGTTTTAGAGAACTGTGTACCTTCTAGCTGCTGCTGGGATTTAAAGTGGTAACAGCACTAACACAAACTGAATGGAGCTGCTTGAAAAGGTAAAAATTGACCTATCATATGATGCGGCAGGGCACCTTTTGGGCCTATAAACTAAGACCACCAGAATCAGAAAGACAGAGGCAGGCAAATGTGCACTGCAGCAATACTGAAATAGCCAAGACATGGAAGCAAAAAAAGGTCCATAAACAGATGAATGGACAAAGAAGAAGTGGTATATGGACAGAATGGAATGGTAGCCTTGGGAAAAAATGAACAATGCCGTTTTCAGGACTACAGTTGAGCCTGTAAATATTCATATAACTTTAAGTAAGTAAAAAGGGTATGACAAATATCGTATGATATCATTTATACATGTTATCCTAAGATTGCTACCAATGAACATATTTCCACAGAAAAAGACACTCACAGACTTATCAAATAAACTAATGGTTAGCCAAAATGAAAGGTGGGAGGATGGGTAAATTAGGACTATGGGGTTAACATACATATACTAATGTATGTTAAATGTATATAAACATATAACAGATAAACTATATGTATTATATAATCACCAAGACCTTTAAAATATACATTTTGTAATCACATACATGGTAACAGGATCCGAAGATGAACAGACATATGCATGAATCATTGAGCAGATTCTGTACAGCCAGACAATCAAAACACTCTAATCAAATTTACTCCGATAAGAAATAGAATTTAAACTTAAAAAACAAACATAAGTAAGGAGACATAAACTTCTGGGGGCTTGTCCCAGCACATTCCACTCTAATTTACAACCTCGGAACACGACCTACAGGAAGACTCTGTTGCACTACTAACAAGAGTTGAGAACGTAATAATGCTGCCGCCTTGTGGCTGTTTCCCACAACAGCAGCTTTAAACCCAGTGCTAATGGTTGCTTATATAGTCACAAGGACTGCAGGGCTGTAAATGACACACGCCCTCAAAAATGCCCTGGGGTAGGGAATAGGCAAGAAAATTCAACACATGAGAATTTTTTCAAGAAGTCAATCAGAGGAGGGAAATTGTACTCACTCTTTAAAAAAAAAGGAAAAGAAAAAAAGGACATGCCTAAAGCTCAGTATAAGGAATTATTAGCCACATGCAAATTCAAAGTCAAAAAGGGTGCAGCTCACACCGGTCATGACCATCAGCAAAAAGTCTACAAACGATAAATGCTGAAGGGGTTTTAGAGAACTGTGTACTTTCTAGCTGCTGGTGGGATGTAAAGTGGTAACAGCACTAACGCAAACTGAATCGAGCTGCTTGAAGAGGTAAAAATTGAGCTACCATATGATGCGGCAGGGCACCTTTGGGCCTATAACCTAAGACCACCAGAATCGGAAAGACAGATGCAGGCAAATGTGCACTGAAACAATATTGAAATAGCCAAGACATGGAAGCAAAAAAAGGTCCATAAACAAATGAATGGACAAAGAAGAAGTGGTATATAGACAGAGTGGAATAGTAGCCTCGGGAAAAAAATGAACAATGCCGTTTTCAGGACTACAGTTGAGCCTAGAAATAATCATATAACGTTAAGTAAGTAAAAAGGGTATGACAAATATCCTGTGATATCATTTATGCATGTTATCCTAAGATTGCTACCAATGAACATATTTCCACAGAAAAAGACACTCACAGACTTATCAAATAAACTAATGGTTAGCCAAAATGAAAGGTGGGAGGATGGGTAAATTAGGACTATGGGGTTAACATACATATACTAATGTATGTTAAATGTATATAAACATATAACAGATAAACTATATGTATTATATAATCACCAAGACCTTTAAAATATACATTTTGTAATCACATACATGGTAACAGGATCCGAAGATGAACAGACATATGCATGAATCATTGAGCAGATTCTGTACAGCCAGACAATCAAAACACTCTAATCAAATTTACTCCGATAAGAAATAGAATTTAAACTTAAAAAACAAACATAAGTAAGGAGACATAAACTTCTGGGGGCTTGTCCCAGCACATTCCACTCTAATTTACAACCTCGGAACACGACCTACAGGAAGACTCTGTTGCACTACTAACAAGAGTTGAGAACGTAATAATGCTGCCGCCTTGTGGCTGTTTCCCACAACAGCAGCTTTAAACCCAGTGCTAATGGTTGCTTATATAGTCACAAGGACTGCAGGGCTGTAAATGACACACGCCCTCAAAAATGCCCTGGGGTAGGGAATAGGCAAGAAAATTCAACACATGAGAATTTTTTCAAGAAGTCAATCAGAGGAGGGAAGTTGTACTCACTCTTTAAAAAAAAAGGAAAAGAAAAAAAGGACATGCCTAAAGCTCAGTATAAGGAATTATTAGCCACATGCAAATTCAAAGTCAAAAAGGGTGCAGCTCACACCGGTCATGACCATCAGCAAAAAGTCTACAAACGATAAATGCTGAAGGGGTTTTAGAGAACTGTGTACTTTCTAGCTGCTGGTGGGATGTAAAGTGGTAACGGCACTAACGCAAACTGAATCGAGCTGCTTGAAGAGGTAAAAATTGAGCTACCATATGATGCGGCAGGGCACCTTTGGGCCTATAACCTAAGACCACCAGAATCGGAAAGACAGATGCAGGCAAATGTGCACTGAAACAATATTGAAATAGCCAAGACATGGAAGCAAAAAAAGGTCCATAAACAGATGAATGGACAAAGAAGAAGTGGTATATAGACAGAATGGAATAGTAGCCTCGGGAAAAAAATGAACAATGCCGTTTTCAGGACTACAGTTGAGGCTAGAAATAATCATATAACGTTAAGTAAGTAAAAAGGGTATGACAAATATCCTGTGATATCATTTATGCATGTTATCCTAAGATTGCTACCAATGAACATATTTCCACAGAAAAAGACACTCACAGACTTATCAAATAAACTAATGGTTAGCCAAAATGAAAGGTGGGAGGATGGGTAAATTAGGACTATGGGGTTAACATACATATACTAATGTATGTTAAATGTATATAAACATATAACAGATAAACTTTATGAATTATATAATCACGAATACCTTTAAAATATACATTCTGTGATCATATACATGGTAACAGGATCCAAAGATGAACAGACATATGTAGGAATCATTAAGCAGATTCTGTACAGCCAGACAATCAAAACACTCCAATCAAATTTACCCCGATAAGAAATAGAAATTATATTTAAAAAACAAACATAAGTAAGGAGACATAAACTTCTGGGGGCATGTTCAAGCACATTCCACTCTAATTTACAACCTCGGAACCCTACCTCCAGGAAGACTCTGTTGCCAAAGTCACAAGAGTTGAGAACGTAATAATGCTGCCGCCTTGTGGCTGTTTCCCACAAGAGCAACTTTAAACCCAGTGCCAATGGTTGCTTATATAGTCACAAGGACTGCAGGGCTGTAAATGACACAGGCCCTCAAAACATCCCCTGGCGTAGGGAATAGGCAAGAAAATTCAAGACATGAGAAATTTTCCAAGAAATCAATAAGAGGAGGGAAGTTGTACTCACTCTTTAAAAAAAAGGAAAAGAAAAAAAAGGACATGCGTAAAGCTCAGTATAAGGAATTATTAGCCACATGCAAATTCAAATTCAAAAAGGTTTCAGCTCACACCAGTCAGGACCATCAGCAAAAAGTCTACAAACTATAAATGCTGAAGGGGTTTTAGAGAACTGTGTACCTTCTAGCTGCTGCTGGGATTTAAAGTGGTAACAGCACTAACGCAAACTGAATGGAGCTGCTTGAAAAGGTAAAAATTGACCTATCATATGATGCGGCAGGGCACCTTTTGGGCCTATAAACTAAGACCACCAGAATCAGAAAGACAGAGGCAGGCAAATGTGCACTGCAGCAATACTGAAATAGCCAAGACATGGAAGCAAAAAAAGGTCCATAAACAGATGAATGGACAAAGAAGAAGTGGTATATGGACAGAATGGAATGGTAGCCTTGGGAAAAAATGAACAATGCCGTTTTCAGGACTACAGTTGAGCCTGTAAATATTCATATAACTTTAAGTAAGTAAAAAGGGTATGACAAATATCGTATGATATCATTTATACATGTTATCCTAAGATTGCTACCAATGAACATATTTCCACAGAAAAAGACACTCACAGACTTATCAAATAAACTAATGGTTAGCCAAAATGAAAGGTGGGAGGATGGGTAAATTAGGACTATGGGGTTAACATACATATACTAATGTATGTTAAATGTATATAAACATATAACAGATAAACTATATGTATTATATAATCACCAAGACCTTTAAAATATACATTTTGTAATCACATACATGGTAACAGGATCCGAAGATGAACAGACATATGCATGAATCATTGAGCAGATTCTGTACAGCCAGACAATCAAAACACTCTAATCAAATTTACTCCGATAAGAAATAGAATTTAAACTTAAAAAACAAACATAAGTAAGGAGACATAAACTTCTGGGGGCTTGTCCCAGCACATTCCACTCTAATTTACAACCTCGGAACACGACCTACAGGAAGACTCTGTTGCACTACTAACAAGAGTTGAGAACGTAATAATGCTGCCGCCTTGTGGCTGTTTCCCACAACAGCAGCTTTAAACCCAGTGCTAATGGTTGCTTATATAGTCACAAGGACTGCAGGGCTGTAAATGACACACGCCCTCAAAAATGCCCTGGGGTAGGGAATAGGCAAGAAAATTCAACACATGAGAATTTTTTCAAGAAGTCAATCAGAGGAGGGAAGTTGTACTCACTCTTTAAAAAAAAAGGAAAAGAAAAAAAGGACATGCCTAAAGCTCAGTATAAGGAATTATTAGCCACATGCAAATTCAAAGTCAAAAAGGGTGCAGCTCACACCGGTCATGACCATCAGCAAAAAGTCTACAAACGATAAATGCTGAAGGGGTTTTAGAGAACTGTGTACTTTCTAGCTGCTGGTGGGATGTAAAGTGGTAACAGCACTAACGCAAACTGAATCGAGCTGCTTGAAGAGGTAAAAATTGAGCTACCATATGATGCGGCAGGGCACCTTTGGGCCTATAACCTAAGACCACCAGAATCGGAAAGACAGATGCAGGCAAATGTGCACTGAAACAATATTGAAATAGCCAAGACATGGAAGCAAAAAAAGGTCCATAAACAAATGAATGGACAAAGAAGAAGTGGTATATAGACAGAATGGAATAGTAGCCTCGGGAAAAAAATGAACAATGCCGTTTTCAGGACTACAGTTGAGCCTAGAAATAATCATATAACGTTAAGTAAGTAAAAAGGGTATGACAAATATCCTGTGATATCATTTATGCATGTTATCCTAAGATTGCTACCAATGAACATATTTCCACAGAAAAAGACACTCACAGACTTATCAAATAAACTAATGGTTAGCCAAAATGAAAGGTGGGAGGATGGGTAAATTAGGACTATGGGGTTAACATACATATACTAATGTATGTTAAATGTATATAAACATATAACAGATAAACTATATGTATTATATAATCACCAAGACCTTTAAAATATACATTTTGTAATCACATACATGGTAACAGGATCCGAAGATGAACAGACATATGCATGAATCATTGAGCAGATTCTGTACAGCCAGACAATCAAAACACTCTAATCAAATTTACTCCGATAAGAAATAGAATTTAAACTTAAAAAACAAACATAAGTAAGGAGACATAAACTTCTGGGGGCTTGTCCCAGCACATTCCACTCTAATTTACAACCTCGGAACACGACCTACAGGAAGACTCTGTTGCACTACTAACAAGAGTTGAGAACGTAATAATGCTGCCGCCTTGTGGCTGTTTCCCACAACAGCAGCTTTAAACCCAGTGCTAATGGTTGCTTATATAGTCACAAGGACTGCAGGGCTGTAAATGACACACGCCCTCAAAAATGCCCTGGGGTAGGGAATAGGCAAGAAAATTCAACACATGAGAATTTTTTCAAGAAGTCAATCAGAGGAGGGAAGTTGTACTCACTCTTTAAAAAAAAAGGAAAAGAAAAAAAGGACATGCCTAAAGCTCAGTATAAGGAATTATTAGCCACATGCAAATTCAAAGTCAAAAAGGGTGCAGCTCACACCGGTCATGACCATCAGCAAAAAGTCTACAAACGATAAATGCTGAAGGGGTTTTAGAGAACTGTGTACTTTCTAGCTGCTGGTGGGATGTAAAGTGGTAACGGCACTAACGCAAACTGAATCGAGCTGCTTGAAGAGGTAAAAATTGAGCTACCATATGATGCGGCAGGGCACCTTTGGGCCTATAACCTAAGACCACCAGAATCGGAAAGACAGATGCAGGCAAATGTGCACTGAAACAATATTGAAATAGCCAAGACATGGAAGCAAAAAAAGGTCCATAAACAAATGAATGGACAAAGAAGAAGTGGTATATAGACAGAATGGAATAGTAGCCTCGGGAAAAAAATGAACAATGCCGTTTTCAGGACTACAGTTGAGGCTAGAAATAATCATATAACGTTAAGTAAGTAAAAAGGGTATGACAAATATCCTGTGATATCATTTATGCATGTTATCCTAAGATTGCTACCAATGAACATATTTCCACAGAAAAAGACACTCACAGACTTATCAAATAAACTAATGGTTAGCCAAAATGAAAGGTGGGAGGATGGGTAAATTAGGACTATGGGGTTAACATACATATACTAATGTATGTTAAATGTATATAAACATATAACAGATAAACTTTATGAATTATATAATCACGAATACCTTTAAAATATACATTCTGTGATCATATACATGGTAACAGGATCCAAAGATGAACAGACATATGTAGGAATCATTAAGCAGATTCTGTACAGCCAGACAATCAAAACACTCCAATCAAATTTACCCCGATAAGAAATAGAAATTATATTTAAAAAACAAACATAAGTAAGGAGACATAAACTTCTGGGGGCATGTTCAAGCACATTCCACTCTAATTTACAACCTCGGAACCCTACCTCCAGGAAGACTCTGTTGCCAAAGTCACAAGAGTTGAGAACGTAATAATGCTGCCGCCTTGTGGCTGTTTCCCACAAGAGCAACTTTAAACCCAGTGCCAATGGTTGCTTATATAGTCTGAAGGACTGCAGGGCTGTAAATGACACAGGCCCTCAAAACATCCCCTGGCGTAGGGAATAGGCAAGAAAATTCAAGACATGAGAAATTTTCCAAGAAATCAATAAGAGGAGGGAAGTTGTACTCACTCTTTAAAAAAAAGGAAAAGAAAAAAAAGGACATGCGTAAAGCTCAGTATAAGGAATTATTAGCCACATGCAAATTCAAATTCAAAAAGGTTTCAGCTCACACCAGTCAGGACCATCAGCAAAAAGTCTACAAACTATAAATGCTGAAGGGGTTTTAGAGAACTGTGTACCTTCTAGCTGCTGCTGGGATTTAAAGTGGTAACAGCACTAACGCAAACTGAATGGAGCTGCTTGAAAAGGTAAAAATTGACCTATCATATGATGCGGCAGGGCACCTTTTGGGCCTATAAACTAAGACCACCAGAATCAGAAAGACCGAGGCAGGCAAATGTGCACTGCAGCAATACTGAAATAGCCAAGACATGGAAGCAAAAAAAGGTCCATAAACAGATGAATGGACAAAGAAGAAGTGGTATATGGACAGAATGGAATGGTAGCCTTGGGAAAAAATGAACAATGCCGTTTTCAGGACTACAATTGAGCCTGTAAATATTCATATAACTTTAAGTAAGTAAAAAGGGTATGACAAATATCGTATGATATCATTTATACATGTTATCCTAAGATTGCTACCAATGAACATATTTCCACAGAAAAAGACACTCACAGACTTATCAAATAAACTAATGGTTAGCCAAAATGAAAGGTGGGAGGATGGGTAAATTAGGACTATGGGGTTAACATACATATACTAATGTATGTTAAATGTATATAAACATATAACAGATAAACTATATGTATTATATAATCACCAAGACCTTTAAAATATACATTTTGTAATCACATACATGGTAACAGGATCCGAAGATGAACAGACATATGCATGAATCATTGAGCAGATTCTGTACAGC